>NC_056035.1:300000-600000 GCF_004379255.2 Salvia splendens | reverse complement strand
AAATTCATACCACAAAACCAATGTGGATTGCCCTGCACATCAACTGGGAAAAACTGGAACGGGCACTAAGAACAATTTAACTAAGGCAGATGCACTAAGAACTGTGCTCACGATGATCTCTAAAAGGACTTTAACGAAATAACTCTCAAATACTATAATGTCGTAAACAATTATCATTGTACAACAGCCTTTGGAGAAGGGTGCATTGATGATATTTTAATGAGATCGCCTCAAAATTGTAGATCTGGCAGAAGACACTATAATATAAAAAAGGTAGAGCATTAAATAGCTAAACAACAACTACATTAACAATTAACAATGAACAACAAATAACAAGCTACATTAACAATTTAACATAACAAGCATATTCAATCCGATAGTTTTGTCCTCTCATAACATAGCGACTTTTTACATATAAATTGGCAAAAGACCTGTTCTCGCTCTTAGAATAATCCATATTTGGGTTGGCAGAACAATAAGGTACTGGGATCATCTCGCTCTTGGCAACGGAATATACTGCATGACCACATATTGTGCCAATCTTCTTTCTTTTAGTGATAATGATCATGTAATAAGGTCCCAAAAATTTTATGAATCCTGTAACCACGAGAAGAACCACAAGAAACTCAGACAAAAAATATATCCTTTTTTAACGGATTCACAATCACACAACCAACTTGTTGAGAGTGATAATAACAAAGATAACATACCGACAATTCCATAGCATGTGGTGACAAATTTTAGTCCACCCGTAGACTTGTTTCCATCAGCAATTCTTTGCAGAAGCTCGGATTGTTCCTCCTGAGAGTATATTGTCGAATCTTCAACAACACTAAGCTCGGTTAGATCTGATCTGCTTATCTTCAAGACTTTCCAGTACTTTTGCCTTCTTTCAAATCCAAACATATAGAAGTTCTAGAGCAGCAAGAGAAAATGAGTGAGCTGATTGTGTAAGCAGGGAACAAACATATACTCATGTCCTAGATTCAGACATATATGATCATACAACCAACTCCAAAACAGAAAGAATGTAAATGCCGTTACTATAGAACTCCGAAAGTGAATACGATTTACAAAGATGTTTCGAGGAAATTTTGCTAAAAAGAGCAAATATAAATTCAAGACAAATTAATAGGGTGAAACAAGAAAATGCTGCGTCAAAAGACTGAATTTTCACAAATCTGAAGAATTAAACTCCCCCTAAAACCTTCTCCTAATCACGATCACGTCTCAATGGATTGAAATCAGATGCCAACGTCAATAATAGTTCTATCCCTTACGATTAAAGCAAATACACAATCGACAAACTTAACGCACCAATCAAAACACAGCAACTTACTCCCCAAATTCAAACCACATATAGCAGAAGATATCACAACAACAATCATTTACTTTCAAACAAGCAAACAGCAACGAGATCAGATATTTATACCGAGCGAGTTTCATAGAGCATGAATTTCTGAAACTTGCCACCGCCGCCGCCGCTAACGTCGTCAAAGCTCGCCTCCACATTGAAAGGGGCCTTCGTTTCATTCTCCAAAGTCATGCTTCCCATTCCCCGAGCCTCGAGCTCGGGCTTCGCAAATCCAACTATCGCATACAAATTCTCCAAGCAAAAGCTGCAAGTCTACTCTGCTCCACAACCACTACCTTCCTCAAACAACTCAGCCTACACAAACGAGCATCCGAAATTCAAAATAAAACTCTATTACTCACCAACAACTATCTCACTACAATGAGACTCGATTTTCAGCTAAAATTTTTCAAAAAAATCGCGATAAACTCGGAAACAACAGAAAATGTGCGAGCGAGGCTGCAGATTGAGAAGGCTGGGGTTGAAATAAGGCGTAGATCGAGAGAGAAGATTTAGAAGCAAAGCTCAGGCGACTGCGTCCACAAAAAATTGGCGTGAAGAGAGAATGAGGAATATACTACTAATAATTTCTATTTTTATGTATTTAATCTGTAGCTGTGTAATTATTGGCTGTCTTCGTTTTCAAAAGATAATTTTCCAGCTTATTTCATGAAGCAGTTTGTCAATTTAATTACAAGTCAGATTATTCAAACACGTACACGAGTTAACATCCGATCTTATTGATTAAAAATGAAGTGAATAAACAAATGATAAAAACACATACTTGACTTATTAAACGGAAATAAACGTTTGAAAATAAATTGTTAAAGCTTCTGAATTTTAGGCAAATTTTGGTTCATAACTTTAAAATTTGGAAAAAAAAGATAATCACAAAATTCAATATTGATCATATTGCTGCGGAAAGAAATTTGATCAAATTTTGGTTCGTAACTATAAAAATCGATTGAAAAAATCTCAAATTTATGCATATCGAGCTGATATTTTGTCGTGTAATAATTATGAATTGTCGATTTTTTTCAAACAAAACTTTTAATCGCGGAACAATACAAAATTTGATCAAATTACATCATTTTCCATCAGTTTGAGGACAAAAATTCATTGGAAAAATATTTAAATGTCCCAAACATATTATTTTGAATTAAAAATGAAGAAAACATTAAATTGGATGTCGTTTTAGAATTCGAGTATTGTTTATTTATTTTAAGACGATAATATGAAAATTAATTTTGAGACTTGTGATCGTCTTTACTCACACGCATAATGTTCATTGACTTTATGTGTTATGCTGTATTTAACTCTTCTAAGTTTCGCCAAACGTTTTTTTAAATATTTATTAATGATTTTTCAAATTTCAAAAACTGCACTTTATTAATAAATTGGAAACAAAATTCTGGTTGGGTATATATAATTGCTAACATAACTATTAATCACGTGATATTAAAGCAACTAAATTCATTGATTTTAATGGTTCTTGATTGGCTAACCGAATTCGTTTGTTAGATTAATGATTATTATTATCGTGATATGTTTTTCTTTAATTTTGGTCGAATTAATTAACCTCACTTCATAATTTTCCATTTTTTGTTTAAAATTTTGATAATAATTTCAACAACATTAAGGAGAACAAAAACGCAAATTTTAACTGCATTATGCTACTACTTCCTCCGCCATTAATACAAGATCAATTTTAATTAGGCATATATTTTAAAATATATAGTAGTAAGTGAGTATAAAATATTAATGGAAGATGGATCATTCTAATTAATTTTATATCACATTGGAGAAGAAAATACATTTCATTTTCGTATGCATAAAATATTTATTCATTATTATAATAATGATTGCTGTGGTAATATTCCAGCTGTTTACAGCATATGCTGAAATACTCGGTGGCTTTATATTATTTTTTATTTTCTGGCATTTTCCTATAACCGCTTCAATTTTACTACCATAAATTTTATATTTGCATCACATTTTGCTACATTATCCTTTATTCCTTTAGATGGATATTACCGAAGCCCAAGGTGATATATTATCATAACAAACCGTAATTTCTAAAATGTTCTATTTAATTAAAAATATTAGTATTAATTTTATTAGTTTTAATATACTTATTAATTATGTTAAAATTTATTATAACATTGACTTTGCCCATCCCTAATCATTTCCCTAAAAAAGCATTAAAGCAAAATATTCAACGAAATCATGAAATTAATATAAGTATTTATTAATTGTGTCAAAATTTATCATAACTTGGCCCATCATTATTTCACTTCCCTAAAAAAAGCATTTAAGCAAATATTCAACGAAATAAAGAAACGTCACGTTTATTCTTAATTAAATACCTAATTCTCAGAGAAATGGAAAATTGACCAATAATTTTTATATACTATATAGTACGTATTATAAATTGTGGGCCTATCGATATATATTCATCAATTTCATAGTAGTATACCATAAAATAATAATAAAATAAGATATTCTCCGCTTCTTATCAATATTCCTTCTTATCAACAAATTTCTTATACTTATCAAACTCTACGCCGACAAAGAAAATTAATATAACTCAAGAATTTTAATGATCCAATTAGTCAAATACGAGTAATTATAGTATCGTACTATCCACAAATATTTTTCTAGTATGTTGAGTCCATATACATTTACTTGTAATTATAATTCTCATTTCTCACATAAAGTACATGTTAAATAATGACCAAAATACTAATTTAATTGAAATTCTATTACAGACTATCTCTTGGCTCTTTATGGAAGCATACCTCATAAATATCAATCCAATTAAATATATTTTTTGTCTCTACATTACTACTCATTTTATATATAGTATTAAATCCAACTTATATAAATGCAATAATAATTTCAAACCTCTAAACATTATCATTTCGATAAAATCATCACAATATTAATAATAAAAACATCTGGTACTCCTACTCAAACATTTACATTAAAATATTTTTATAATTCATATTAAAAAATTATTATTTTATATAAAAATTTATAGAGATGACAGCTTTGCCACGTGTTTGATACGTGCCCTCACGCTCAATCATCGCCGCAAAATTTAAAACCTTATCATTATTATTCCACGTTTTAGCAAATTGGCCCCTCAATTATATATATTCGCCGCAAACTCCCCTTATCTTTCAAAAATAGGCAACATTTATTCGTGAATATGATTGAACAATTTTTATTATGAGACAATAAACATGGGAAAATATTATTTCTCGTTTATTTGAATTCATAACGGTTTATTCGAAGTTGGATGGATTTTAATCTTTAAATGCATGTTATATTTTACAATATCCATGAACTGGGGAAATAATAGTATTAAAAAATCACAAAAATATCACTAAAATAATTGACAACAATATCCATATTCTTGTCAAAAGTTTCCAAGTATTTGTTGCATTCGAGAAAATGTAGGAGTATAAACTAAAAAATGGTATCGTATGTATATACAGTTACATATATTTATCAAAATCTTAAACCTATGTTATTGATAAAACGACAAAGTTAAGGTCAGGTGAAGCTTAATAAGTAGATGACCACAAATATGAACTTTGTGAAAGGTCATTAAGATAATCTCAAGCATATGCTTGTTGTCACTTTAATAGCAATAATTTGATAGCAACCCCTCTTAATATTATAATTATATAAATGATGCGGCCTTAAAAAAATGTACATGTAAATCATGAAAGAGAATACATGAATTGCCAAAATCAAAATGTAATTTTCAGTGGCTAACAACTTTAGATAGCAAAAACACTTAAATATATGGATATGCATGGCCTTTGTGTTTTATAGCCCCTGCCATGAATAATCAAAGTGTGTACATTCCATAGGAGATCAATCGAAGAAGGGAATTTGGACTTGTTGTGAACTCTAACACCAAGGTACCATTTCAAACACATTATCTACAAAATAAGCACCACTCACACCATCTGCATCGTATGCTTTTCATGTCCTCACCAATCGAAGTCGAACTTCTCCCTTCTTGTCACACTAACATAAGTATTATAGAACGAGCATGTGACAAGGCTTCTTCACTTATTAACAACCCTGGAATTTTAATTGGAATAACAACCCGACTATGATACAATAAAACCCTAACCCTTCCTTTTTAACTTCTCTCAATCACATATATCTCAACAAATCATGAATCTTCAACAAATGTGGATCGACTTTGAATTTGAAGCACAATATGGGATTCGATAACATCATACTGTGCTGCATAAACTGCATCAGCAATGCGACGCTCCAATGGATCAGCTTCAACTTGTTGTTTGTGGATAGAAATGGGAGAGGAAGGATGTTTATCGATGCCTATCTATGATATTCATAAGAGAACCCATAAGCAGTCATGCTTAACTCTTGAGTGAAACAGAGAATCGGTCTTCTATTCCAGGATGAAATAATAAGAGTACACCTATCTATCGTTTCTTATCAAATATTCCGAAGCCAATTAAAGTCTGCACCAATAATTTCTTATCCAATAGTTTGAAGCCTAATATAATTCTGCACCAAATCGAATATACCAGTGGCCCAAGAGATTGACAAGCGATATTTGATCTGTGGATCAACAATAAATTTCATCCCTATTTATCCATGAATGAAAACAATGGGATAGACTGAATGTATTGCCTTTTTAGCTTTTGAGGTCCATATCTTATTGGAATAAAAATTTTAAATGACTAGCATACATGTTTAGTTATATAGTAGAAATGGACTATAGTAATAAACTTATAAAATAATGTTGAGTCGATTCCATGATAACTCGTTCAATTTGGTTCGATTTAATTTTTTTAATAAAAGAAGTTGAGTGATACTCAATGTTTGTTCTTAATCAGGACAGAGATTCGAAATCGGTAAGGGCATCCACAATGGGGAGGATGATGGCACGCCCGATGGCGGCCATCGTCCTCGGGCGCGGACGATGCCTCCATTGTTGGTGCCCGCCATCGTCCGCGCCCTATGCCCACGCCCGATGCATCGTCCGCGCCATTGTGGGCTCGGCGGACGATGGCCAATCGTCCGCTCCATCGGGCGCCCCATTGTGGGATCGGCGGACGATGGCACGCGTTTTTGATTTTTTGTATAAATACCCTTACCTCACCTTCATTTGTAACATTTCATTTCACGATTCCACTCTCGAAAATCACATTTACTACGAAATGGATTCAAGTCCCAATAGTCCGATGTTTGGTGAGGCGCGTTGGCCGGGTACAGAACCCGACGAATATCGGCCGTTCGACGCCAACACGCAGTACGATCCCGAATTCAGTACAGAATCGTACAGTTTGGATGACATGGAGCCGTCTCCAAACCGACCCGTCGCCCCCTCCTGCCGCGCCGCCACCGAGGCCGCAGTCGCCGACGCCAAAAAGAAGCGGATCCAGCACCGCGCGGAAAAGTTGTCACCGTCGGGCAATTGCGAAGAGTGCACCCCCGGCCGTACGAACCACCAGCCGGATGAAACCCTCGTATTGGCGAGGTGTTGGGTGGATATATCGGAGGACCCGATATACGCAAACAACCAGAGGCAGGTGGCGTACTGGGAGCGCATCGCCGAGCGCGTACAAGCGCCAACGGGAGCAGCTCCGCAAGCACTGGGATCAGGTGAAGAAGCAAGTCAACCTGTTCGCGACGGAGTACGAGAAGTGCTCGAGGGAGCAGGGGAGCGGCGAGAGCTTGAGCGACGTGCGCGCTAAAGCGCTGTTGTCGTACCAGTCCCTGTACGGCGACTTCAAGCATGAGGCCATCTGGGCGCTCTTGAGGGACAAGCAGAAGTTCCAAGGCGGGATTCTGCATACCGGTGCGACAAAGAGGACGAAAACCACTGAAGCTGGTGGTTACACGAGCAGTGAAAGCGGAACTCGTCCGGTGGACCTCAACTGGACGTACGAGGACATTGAGAGATCCGGCACACCGATGTCCTCCATGTGTCCCATATGCGTCAAGGCTGCGAAGGCCAAGGGAAAGGAGGCGGCGACATCATCCTCGACCGCCGCCGCGTCATCGCCGATCCCGACCCCGAGCCCGACGGTCGCCGAGTATGAGTCGTTGGCAATAGCCTCGATGGCGAAGACGTTGTTGCAGACGCACAAGGCCCTCAAGAAGTGTACGGACCCCGCTGAAGCCGAATATCTCCGAGGGTTGATCGATGAGTTGCGCCGGAAGTTGGGAATTGCGTAGATTAGCCAACTTGAATCATGTAACTTTTGTGTAATTAATGCAATCTTCACCGGTTTTTTGTTACTCGTTGTGTTTATAAATTAGTTTGCATTATATATTTGAAAACATTTAAATTAATTAACAAAACAATAGTAAAACATATAGGGCGCGCCTTAAGACGTGGCGCGCCATAGGAAGTGCCATTGTGGATGCCCTAAGGACACCATTCCATGTATAACTCGAGCATTAATTAACTCTACCACCAAAACAAGATATGCGGAAATGTTTCTTTACTTGTTTCGCCACCAACTATCTTTTTGACTAGCAACAGGAAAACACCCAAAAATCTTTCAACCTTTTTCCCAACACACCTTTCAATTTTCACCTAACATTATCCTTTGCTTCACAAGTTGCCAAAAAGTATGAATTCACAAACAATTCAGCAAATATGTTTCACAAATTGCTATTAATATATACTCCTACTAAGTACATGTTTACTAAGCCAAACCTCATCCGCATAAATCAGCCACACAAACATTTTAATTAAAATTTAGCATATTTACAACATTCTAATATAAGATACTGTACGAATCTAGCTATAAAGAAAGATGCAAGCTGCCCTCCCAACTCCAGATATAACTACCACCTCATTCTGGAGATGATTGATGCAATGAACAAACAAATGGTGCTGGAAACAAACACGCAGATAGGGTATATAACATAGTATAAGTTTAAATGCGGAATAAATGATCCGTACAGGCATCCTATCATCATCATCATCATCGATTTTTCAATTTTTCAAACACAAATTTCATCTAGTTTTTACCTATGTAATGCACATTACGATTTAAGCAGACTTCTAGTAAAGCACCATCAAACGGCATTTGGCATGCTTTGAATTTTGCCATTCTTGATTGCTAGCAAACAACACACCTGCAGAAAAGCAAGAGAAAGATATCAACAACAAAGTAATAATGGATTCATCAAATTTCTATTACATATTTAAAGCAAATATAACTTTGAAAGGGGGCAAAAGCACTAACATGTAGCCTTATTTACAGAAAGGCAGCTTTTAAGCCAAGCTGCAGCATTAGATACTCCCTAGTATAGCTGGGACATCATCAAAAGACCAAAGATCCATCGCGCTTGCTCCATCTTGAGCTGTGTCTCCATTAAGGAAGGCTTCGAGTGAGGCTTGCCAATTGCTCTCGAGATATGGCATCTGAAAGAGCTTCATCTGGGAATCAAATGCTGATAGATCATCAGAGACGGTGTTCCCATCACTGGGTGTGAGATTTTCATGAATGGTCTTGGTTTTCTTTGCTGGGCCAGCATCCTCAGTAAAGTCAGCTTGTTCACCCTCAAGCACCGTTGACAGCATAGATGATATTTCTGAGGTTTTTACGCAGTTTTCGCCGAGAGGAAAGTCTGAGCAATCAAGAAGAGAATTGCTTTCCTGATCAGAGCTGAAGCAAACATTTGATCCATCAGTAGGAGTAAGTGGTTTTAGATTGTTCCCATCAGCTGTATGGTAGGTACCAGCATAGCAGAACTGCTTCATTTGCGGTTTCTCTTCAACGACGCCAAATGAATTGTAGTAGTCATCATTTAGCATGTTCATGAAATTCAGACTTTCATTCTCGTTGAGCTGAACTGCCACCAGGCTTTCCTGAAGAACCTCTTGACACGAGTTTGCCTTAACAGTACTTCTTGAAGCAGCAGGAGGAGCATCTTCAGGGAAATTCACCTTAGCTTTCTTGCCCCTGATCCTCCGAGCCTCAGTATCGTAAGCTCTAGCAGCTTCCTCCGCAGTGCTAAAAGTACCAAGCCACACACGAACCCCTTTCCTTGGATCACGGATCTCAGCTGCCCATTTTCCCCAAGGACGTTGTCTAATCCCTCTATACTGATTCTTCTTCTTTCTTTTTGAACAATTTCCTTCCTCATCGTCAGATTCAACGGTGTCTGTGTGTGCCACACCTTCATAAAAAGCAACAAGAGACCATAAACATCAAACAAGGAACACAATGAAGAGAGACCATCAGTATATCTGGGCTATTGAAAGAAAACTTCATACTATATTTCTATCTTCTTAGTTACAGGAACCAACATTAGATGCATAGGATCACACTTAATTACAAGATGCACATATTAGATCCATATAATTATAACAACGACTAAACAAAAAAACATATAATTAGAGTCCAATAACAGAACAAATAGTACTTGATATCTTTTAGCTCTTCTCTAAGACAAGTGCCGCGAACTACTGAACATTTACCAACTTACTTATAAAAAACGCAAAAAGGAAAATAAGAAAGCAAAAAGCTATGATAAATTCATTTCAGAAATTGCATGCTGACAAACCTAGCAACAAATCCGCCTCACCTTTTGAACCAGAACTCTTCGAAGCGGAGAAAGCGAACGGCTTCTTCGCGCCAATCTTGTCCTCAATGTCGGAATGATCCTTGAATTCCTGGAAATCAGCCTCGAAGTCGTCCTCCAAATCGACGATCGGCGCAGATCTCATATGCTTGGAGCGATAGCTGCCGCGATTCTGCTTCCTGTCCAAGCCGGCGACAGCGCTTCCCCACAGCAAATCCGCCGTCAGTCGCGCCGACGACCGGCTCGCCGGCGCCACGAAATCCGAGATTATAGCTCCACCACACATTGCAGGCTACACTACAGTATCTCTTCGATTCGTTGAGCGAATTCCTCGATTTTGCGAATGAAAAATAGGTAGGCTTTTTGGGGGGAAATGAAATTGAGAGAGAGAGTTGCGTGTGGCTTGTTTTTATACACGCGGAGAGGTTCGGGTAAAGAGGCAGGCAGGTGAGACATCGAGATGGTGGCGTGTTCAATTGACGATTTTATCCCCTTGAGGAGGCGAAATTACGAGTTTGAAGTTGTTTGACATATATGCCCTTGAGATAGCGTAAATAATTTCCTTAATTAAAGCTTAATTGTGTGTAATTTCTTTTTTTAGTTTCACCACCCGAGTGGGGTAATTACATATTTCATACAAAATATTTTACCTTTGTTTCAATTTAATACAAAAAATATTAAGTTTACATATTTCATACAAAAAGTTTACTTAGTGTTACAAAATAATACATTCTGTTGAATCTCTACTAACACCGTTACTTCCAATTACATCATACATACAAAAAGTTTCATCAATGCTTCAAATTAGTGCAAAAGGTTTAAAATTAAAACTTTCCATTAATTATTTCAAACACAGTTATTTTTATTACTCACAAAAATGAAAAACACATAGAAAAAAAAAATCACCACTCTTCACCATCAAATTTACGAATTGCATTTTATTGTCGAAATTTTCTCATGTAACAATGGAGAATACAATTAAAAAGATATTGAATCTTTTTTTGAAAAATTAAATATTGACTATTTGAAGCTCAAATTAGTCATTTTGTAAAGATGAAATATGGACTTATTTTATACTGTGTTCTATAAAGAATCCAATAAAAATAATGTATATTGATTGTTATTTTTTTCGAGTGATTAATTATATTAAATCTCTAATTATTCTTTTATTATGATGATAAATTGGACAAATTATAAACTAACTAACGGTGTTTAAAATATTTAACGGAATGTATTAGTTTAAAACACTAATGTAACTTTTTGTATGAAATATGTAAACTTGATACTTTTTGTACTAAATTGAAACAAAGGTAAAATATTTTGTATGAAATATGTAATTACCCCACCCGAGTGACTAAGTTCTCTTATTGGTATGTAACTATGCCAATGATCAATCTAGCAACAAAATAAAGAAATGAACATATAAATTAAAGCAAATGTTGTATCCAAATTAATAAAGATGAATAAAGTGTCTCACACCAACTCCATTTGCTAACAATGCTTGAAGTCTCATTTGCTAAATTAAATTAAAATAAAATGTGTGCTTACAAGAGTGATTAAGGGCACCCGCAACGCTGTGCCGTTGCGGTTCCTATGCCGTTCCGGCGGAACGGTTCCGCGGCGGCACGCGTTGCAGGCTCCGTTCCGTCGCCATTTCGTGCCCATGCCGTTCCTATGCCGTGTCGCGTTGCGTTCCGGAGGAACGCGGAACGAAACGTTCCGCCACGCGCTTAGGCGACGTGGCGGCCTCCCATTCGACGCGTGAAGCCCACTCGCTGCCCCGCGAGTGGGCTTCGTCCCGGTGACGCAATAATTCAATTTTTTTTTAAAAAATTCGAATTTAATAATAAAAAAAATTGCAACGGTAATGTGACCGTTTTTTTATACCCGTTTTGTATTTTTTTTATTTATTTATTTACTCTATAAATACTCATATTTCATACTTATTTCAATCACAAACACACATCTATTCCTCTCTATTTCCACCCCAATTTTCATCTCAAATCAACTCTGCTTTCCTTCTCCCAAATTTAATCAAACTAATGGATCCTTTTGAACAAATGCGTCAAATATTGCAACAATCACTTGAAGAATGAAATTGTGTGCTTTTAATTGTGTGCTTTTTATTTTTTTAAGTTTAAGTTGTAATTTTTTTTAATGTTGTGTGTTTTTTTAATAAAGTGTGTTTGTTTTTTAATAAAGTGTGTTTTTTTAATTGAATTTAGTTGGAAATAAAAAAAATGAAATTGAATGAATAGTAATTTAAGGAACGGTTAAGGAACAGTTAAGGAACGGAGGGTTGCAGGTTCTGTTCCTTAGTTAAGGAATGGAGTAAAAAAGTACAGTGGGGCCCTCAAATAGTGGTTTAAGGAACGGTATAGGAACATCGTTGTGGATGGCCTAAAGAAGTTGATCATGTGCATGATTATGTACATGTAGATTATTGCAGATATGTAGATTCGTCCAGTCTAAGAGCACCCGCAACGCGTGCCGAAACCGTTCCGCGTGCCGTTCCGCCGGAACGGTTTCGCCGCGGAACGCGTTGCGGCGCTGCATTCCGCTCCCGTCCCGTTCCCATTCCGTGCCGGGTGCCGACGGCACGTAACGCGGCACGGAACAAGCCGCCACGCGCCTGGGCGACGTGGCCGATCCCCGTGCGTGCGTGCTTCCCACTCGCCGGCCCGCGAGTGGGACACGTCAGCAATGACGCAATAATTATTTTTTTTTTTATAAAAATCGAATTTTTAAAAAAATTTTTTTTTTTTAAACGGTAACATTACCGTTTTTTTAACTTTTTCTTAATTTTTTTAATTTTTATTTTTATTTTCTTATTCTATAAATACACCTAATTCATTCATTTTATACACAACTACACATCTATTCTTCCTACATCAACATCAATTTCTCTCCAATTTTCATATTCTATCTCTTCAAAAAATGTCCGGCGACGGCAATTACGGTGGTGGCGGCGCCGGAGGGTGGGATCTCAACGCGTTCGGCGATTGGGAGACCATGTACAACACACTTGGTGGTTCTGGGTCATCGCGCCGGGCACGCAGGGGTCGGCGACGCCGGGTGGGTACCAACCACCCACTTTCGATGTGGATGCCTACGCTCGAGGCTCCGGCTCTCGGCTTTCCCAGGGTTTGTCCCAGATTCGGGAGGATATCCCCGTTGAACCCACTCAGGGAGGAGGCCGAGGCGGTGGAAGCTACAGGGCTGCGTCTGAGGCACCCGAGGAGGATGAGGAGGAGGAGCCGGAGGATCTGGGCCGGCATCCCTACACCAACGAAGAAACAAAGGCGGTGTACACCGCCTGGCTCACCGTCTCATATGATCCCATCGTCGGCAACCAACAAGCCGCCAAGTGCTTCTGGGAAAAGGTCCGTGATGTCTACCACGAGACTAAGCCGAAAGGGGCCCGGAAGCGCAAATATACAATGCTTCGTGCTCACTTTGGCCGAGTCGATTTACAGGTCAAAAAATTCTGCGGGATCTACTCCACCGAAGCGGCGCACTACCAAAGCGGAGCTTCGGGCGCCGACATACTGAGGGCGGCTATGCGCGCCTTCCACCAGGACACCGGTGTACAGTTCAAATATGTTGATATTTGGCAGCTCGTCAAGGACGAGGAAAGGTGGGCCGGTGGTGTCCGCTCCAGCTCGGGATCAACCTCAAAGCGGACGAAGCACACGACGAGCGGCCAGTACTCGTCTGGTGACACCGATGCGCCCAGTGATCGTGGCACGCAGGAGGTTGGGGTTACGGCCGCCGAGTACGAGGGATCTAGCCGTGGGCGCCGTCGTCCGCAAGGGACGAAGGCGGCGAAAGCGGCTAGAGCGAGGAAGGGCCGAGGAGAATCAAGCCAGTCGGCCTCGGGATCGGGCTCACAAGGAGGCTCGAACACACTTATGGTGGCGTACATAACCGCCACAATGGCGGACACTTCCCGCTTCTCGTACGCCCAATACACGGCCTGGTGGAACGGAATTGTGCATATGGCAGGACTACTTGGTCTTCCCCCTCCCCCTAAACCTCGACCGCCTCCGGAGGATGATTCGCCGGCGGAGTAGTTTTTTTATTTTCCCACGTTTAATTGTGTGTTTTTTATTGTGTGTTTTTTATTTTTTTAGGATTTGAATTGTGTGTTTTTTTTAATTTTTTTAAGTTTAAGTTGTAATTTTTTTTAATATTGTGTGTTTTTTAATAAAGTATGTTTGTTTTTTAATAAAGTATGTTTGTTTTTTAATAAAGTGTGTTTATTTAATTTAATTTAGTTGGAAATAAAAATAAAAATTGAAATAGAATGAATAGTAATTTAAGGAACGGTTAAGGAACGGAGGGTTGCAGGTTCTGTTCCTTAGTTAAGGAATGGAGTAAAAAAGTACAGTGGGGCCCTCAAATAGTGGTTTAAGGAACGGTATAGGAACGGTATAGGAACAGCGTTGTGGATGGCCTAACTGATGTCAGTTCCATCCAATAATAATAATAATAATAATTTGATAAGTGTTTCAGCTTACAAAAATGGTCACAAGATCAATTGAAAAAACATGATATGAAAGGTGGAATAAGAAATATTTTGTTCCTTTATCAATTACTCGTATTTTGTAATGGAGTACTCCTTAGTTGTGTTGATAGTAAACTTGATTATTAATATAAGTATCTATTTTTTAAAATAAATTGATTATAAAAAAATGTTTGTAAATAATTTTCCTGAGTAGGACAATAGAAAGGGGAAATCAAACAATTACTAGTAAAACATTCTCGATTGTACTGTTTACAATTAATGGAGGTCAGTCATGTCTTTTGACATTAATTCTATTTTTGCTAGTTAAGTTTTTATATTCAAACTGAGAATTATTTGCTGCAGAATATAGACAAGAGCTGTCATTAATCGACAGGAAACTAATGCTGGATTCTTTTAATCCAACTTTATGTTTAATAGTATTTGCAGGTTAATAAAAAATTACCATATGGTTATTATATATAGATTTTGGCATATTCTTATTATGTTACATGCACTAGTAAGTACTAGTAACTTTCAGTATAGTAGGTTTGAATTTTTCAATCCCCATCCCATTTTATATTTATCAGTTTTTCCTTAATTTCATTTAATATTGAAAGTATTTTTAGATATTATGCTTGTAAACAAGAAACTCTTGAACTCAAATTCAATTGAATACTCTTATTTTCCTCGATTAAATTATTTTTCTAAAAAGACAAACTTAATAAGAAATGTTAAAATTCAAAACCACGTGAAGATTCTCAGTTTGACATTTCTTGATAAGTGACTAATTAAAGATTCAATTACATCAATTATTATGACTTTAGACGATGTAAAATTTCCTAATCTTTTCGAGAAAGAACTAGAAAACAACCGATTCACCTCATTTTAATTATTGCATATGTAATATGGTGGTTCAATTTAAGATTCTACTTTCCCTCAAATAGTGGGTTAAGGAACGGTTAAGGAACGGAGGGTTGCAGGTTCCGTTCCTTAGTTAAGGAATGGAGTAAAAAAGTACAGTGGGGCCCTCAAATAGTGGTTTAAGGAACGGTATAGGAACAGCGTTGTGGATGGCCTAACTGATGTCAGTTCCATCCAATAATAATAATAATAATAATTTGATAAGTGTTTCAGCTTACAAAAATGGTCACAAGATCAATTGAAAAAACATGATATGAAAGGTGGAATAAGAAATATTTTGTTCCTTTATCTATTACTCGTATTTTGCAATGGAGTACTCCTTAGTTGTGTTGATAGTAAACTTGATTATTAATATTAGTATCTATTTTTTTAAATAACTTGATTATAAAAAAATGTTTGTAAATAATTTTCCCGAGTAGGACAATAGAAAGGGGAAATCAAACAATTACTAGAAAAACATTTTCGATTGTTTTACTGTTTACAATTAATGGAGGTCAGTCATGTCTTTTGACATTAATTCTATTTTTGCTAGTTAAGTTTTTATATTCAAACTGAGAATTATTTGCTGCAGAATATAGACAAGAGCTGTCATTAATTGACAGGAAACTAATGCTGGATTCTTTTAATCCAACTTTATGTTTAATAATATTTGCAGGTTAATAAAAAATTACCATATGGTTATTATAGATAGATTTTGGCATATTCTTATTATGTTACATGCACTAGTAAGTACTAGTAACTTTCACTATAGTAGGTTTGAATTTTTCAATCCCCATCCCATTTTATATTTATCAGTTTTTCCTTAATTTCATTTAATATTGAAATTATTTTTAGATATTATGCTTGTAAACAAGAAACTCTTGAGCTCAAATTCAATTGAATACTCTTATTTTCCTCGATTAAATTATTTTTCTAAAAAGACAAACTTAATAAGAAATGTTAAAATTCAAAACCACGTGAAGATTCTCAGTTTGACATTTCTTGATAAGTGACTAATTAAAGATTCAATTACATCAATTATTATGACTTTAGACGATGTAAAATTTCCTAATCTTTTCGAGAAAGAACTAGAAAACAACCGATTCACCTCATTTTAATTATTGCATTTGTAATATGGTGGCTCAATTTAAGATTCTACTTTCCCATAAGCGTTGAGTTTGTACACATACGAATAATTTGTTTAAAATATTAGTATAATTTAGGTGATTAATTGATTGGAAAAGATGGACGGCTGTCCCAATTAAAATCCAACGTCCTTTTAAGTTAAGGACAAAAACTTATCTAAATTTGTCTGATTTTTTCAAAGTTTTAATATACTTATCAAATTAAAATCTCACACGTCAAGATTCCAAATGATCACAAAATAGCTTAAATGAGAATATTGTGAACAATAATAGGAAATGTGACAATATAAATATTAAAAAAATGAAATTGGCAAAACATGTGATTATGTCCTGGGACTTTTAGATGGTGCTGGATCATTGAATTTGTAATTTTACCTCACCACTAACCATACAACAACAATAAAAATAATAATAATTATTATTATTGTATAGGTAATATCCCTATGAACGTGTGCCAAACCAAACACATAAACAAAAAATTCCAGCGGATAAACGTCTCTTGCTTTTGCATTTTTGATGATCAAAAGAGGGCAAGTTGTGAAGTAGCCTCCATCAACTTGCAACAATGAAATAAATAATTAAATTCCCTTCAATTGTTTATCTGCAACTGGTGAAGTAGTGCAATAATTAAAATAATGTTTTTTCAGTCAAGATATTATCACTCCACCAAGAATGCGATTCCATGGTAGTACAACTATAGAAGGCTGTATAATTTAGATCGTTATAAATTGACCTAAATATTGCCAAAAAATAAAACATTGAATCTAAATATGTACTACTACTACCTACTTGAGATAATATGATATTTAACAAGTCAAATTATCAGAAAATTATAGTTTTCCTACTAAGGGATAACCACAAATAAATCCAAATTATTTCGTTATTATTTTAAAAAAACTATAGAACGGAGTAGAAATTGTCCAAATTTAAAGGGTTCTCACAATTTGTTTTATTTACTATGGCCTAAAAGACTGTAGCTTAGCGCATGTTCTTTATGGGCCAAAATGCATGGGCCTAATCTATTTGACTGGGCTTCTATCCGCGTTCCGTCGCGGAGAGACGGAACGCTCGCGCAACGCGTTGCAGCACGCCGTCCCGTCCCGCGCCCGTCCCGCGGCCCGTGCCTGCGAGACACGGGACGGGCTGTCACGCCACGCGCCGTGGCGAGGTGGCGCGCCCCTGCGCCATGCGTGACTCCCACTCGCCGGCCCACGAGTGGGCGTCGTCATGCTAACGCAATAAATCAATTTTTTTTAAAAAAATCGAATTTAAAAAAAAAAACTTTTTATTTATAAAATTTGTTTTATATTTAAAAACAATTTTTACAAATAAATAAATACAAGAAATTCGTAATAGCCCACATATATTTGATGGGCTTGCGAATTTATGAAACTCATTCTTGGTTGCTTCTCTTTTATAGAGACAGCCTTGAATGTTTTACGTTTCACTTTCGATGTGGGACAAAGTCATTCTTGGTTGCTTCTCTTTTATAGAGACAACCTAGAATGTTTTATGTTTCACTTTCGATGTGGGACAAAGTCATTCTTGGTTGCTTCTCTTTTATAGAGACAACCTTGAATGTTTTATGTTCCACTTTCGATGTGGGACAAAGTCATTCTTGGTTGCTTCTCTTTTATAGAGACAACCTTGAATGAATTTGTCCCACATCGAAAGTGAAACATAAAACATTCAAGGATATCCATATAAAATTGTATTTTAAATTATGTCATTTTTATTTTTTTTAGGATTTTAATTATGTTTTTTTATATTTTAAGTTGTATTTTTATTTTATGCTGTAATGTTATTTTAATTTTAATGAAGTGTGTTTGTTTTAATTGAATTGTGTTGGAAATATAAATAAAAAATGAAATTGAATGAATAGTAATTTAAGGGACGGTTAAGGGATGGAGCGTTGCAGGTTTCGTCCCTTAGTTAAGGGATGGAGTAAAAAAGTACAGTGAGCCCTCAAATAGTAGTTTAAGGGACGATATGGAGACAGTGTAGTGGATGCTAACCATGTCTTAAGTTGATTTGACAGTTATCTGACTATGTTTTTGCCTACACATAAAATTACTCTCTCCATTTGCGAGTAAATATCTCAAGTTAGAGTACTATTTTATTATATTAGTTTTATTATAAAATGTGAGATGATAGTTTTATTATAAAATGTGAGACGAGGGTGAGTTAGTATAAAATGAGATTCATTATCAAAATAGTAAAACCGTAAATATGTCAATTATTGACCGACTGATCGAAAAAGAAATTAGTGATAATCAACGACAGACTGATGGATTTCATGAATAAATGGAGTAATTTGTGTAGATCATTTAAAATTTGTGTTAGAATAGCATGATTGTCTGTCGGCAGAATGTAGAGTGGATGATGATGTGCATTTCTAATCATAAAAGCAGCTCCCACACAAATTCAACCAAAACCTGCATATATTCTGTGAATTTTTAAAATACCAATATTTTTTTAGTATATGTCCAAGTAACATAGATAACGAAGTGTTTGGAATTTGTGCCATGTAGAGACACTTTAGACGTTCAAATAACCTAAAATTCCAAAGAACGGGTTAATCACAAAAGATAATGAAAAATTTACCATCAATTCTTAAAAAATACAGTAACAAGCTTTTTTTTTGTTTTTAAAAAAAATAACCTACTTCCCATCTCCATAATTTCATAAACAAGAGGATCATGAATCATGATCACTTTGATATGATCATATTCATATACACCGCCACCAACATTACCCTTCTTTTTTACAATTACTACATTTTTTCATTAGCACCAACATCACCCTTCTTTTTTACAATAACATTTTTTCATTCTTAAACATGCTAAGACATCTTAGCATCTTCACCACTTCTCTATCTCCCTCTTCCTTCCTTTCCCTAGTATCCTACCCATCAACCTACACTAAAACACCTCACATTGATGATCATCACCAAAACCTCCATTCAATTCAAGAATCATGATCAAAGGGGTTGCTGCAATGTCACCACCACGGCGCTCGTCACGTTCCTCTTCCCGTCCGACCACATGATCGAGCCACTCCTCACGACCGAGCTCCCCGGAGACAGCTCCACCGTCTCCGTCCGCACCCTCACTAGAAAATTCAGCTTCTGCCCCACCCGCCGGAAAACCAACCTTTCCGGCTCCACTGTCACCGCAACACCCACCGGAGGTCGGATTCTCACCGTGTAGACGGAATCCGAATCTCCCACATTCGTCACCGTCCTAACAAAATGCGCAGACAGATTCCGCTTCCCATATTGCTGAAACACAGCGGCCAATGTGGGATAGTTCAAATTCCCAATGTGGCCGGCGTGCCTCGCGCCGGCGCAATCTGCCGCCTTCCTCGTAATGATCCGAATGTTCGCCACCGTGTAGTTCGAATTGCAGAGGAAATCGACGTAGTCGAGGGACGAGATGTCGTAGACAAGGCCGGGATCCATGGCCTTTTGCGGGTGGACGTGGCCGGCGCCGTAGTCCATCACGGTGGACACATTGCTGGTGGATTCATCCAGCATTGTCTCTCCGCGGCTGTCGTGACTGTATGCCGTCGTCATCAAGGCCGACTTGATGGCGGCGGGGCTCCAATCCGGGTGTGCCGCCTTCAGCAGGGCGGCCAGCCCAGAGACGTGGGGGCACGCCATGGACGTCCCCGAGAGTATGTTGAACTCCGTGCTCCGCTCATCCGAGGCGACTCCGCTCGGGCCGACGTTCGCGGGCCAGGCCGCGAGGATGTTGAGGCCCGGGGCTATCAAATCCGGCTTCAGGATCTCTGGAGTCTCCGAATTCGGGCCCCGGGCCGAGAACGCGGCCACGACCGGTGCCGGAGCTACGTTGAGCCGCGTTCCGTGGAATATGATTGTGGCCTCCGCCGGACAGTTCGATTTCTCGGCGGATTGGATGTATTTTCTGATTTCATCACCCTCAGCCGCGCCAACCGCCGTCGCCGGTAACAAGTGGCAATCCGCCACCAAGCCCTCGCCGTCGAATACTCCGTTTGCGATAATCACACCAACGCCGCCGGCTTTCTTAACCACTTCCCCTTTTGCCGGTCGGGAATTAATCCCTCTGTCGCATAACACGATTTTCCCTGTCACCAAATTAGGATCTAAAGAGCCATCCAAACAGAGGGAAGATGAATACCCATCGCTACCTTCGCCCCCGGCGTAGATTAGCGGGTAGAGCTTATCGTGCGCAAGCGCCGGACCGCCGTAGATACTGACGCCGGAAATCTCCCCTCCGTCACCGAGCTTAACGTTCGCCGGAAAATCGCGGTCGATCGTCCCCGCGCCGACGGTTGTCATCCACGGCGCGACGTTAGTGACCGTCAATCCGCCAGGGCCACCGTTTCCGGCGGAGGCGGAGACGAAAACGCCAGCGTCTGAGGCGCTGAAAGCTCCGATCGCTATCGCGTCGAGATAGTACGGCACCACCACTCCCCCGACGCTGAGAGAGATCACGTCGACGCCGTCGGCGACTGCGGCGTCGAACGCCGCGAGGATGTCGGAATCGTAGCAACCGGCGTTCCAACAGACTTTATACACGGCGAGGCGCGCCTTCGGCGCCATCCCCGCGGCGACGCCGTGGGCGTAGCCGAGAGTCGACGCCGGAAAAACGTACCTCCCGGCGGCGATTGAAGCGGTGTGAGTGCCGTGTCCGTCTGAATCTCTAGGAGATCGAAGCTCCGTCGTTTCGTTCATTTTGCCGTTGCTCGCTTCATAACCAGCGCAGAAATACCTAGCTCCGATCAATTTCCGATTACACACATCCGCCGGAAAATTATCAGCGGCAACACACTCTCCTTTCCACTTCGCCGGCGGAGGACTTAAATCCCGATCATTGAAGCTCTCTCTCTCCGGCCAGATCCCCGTATCGATAACTCCAATGACGAAATCCGACCCAAAATCCGACTCCTTCAACAACCCCGCACTATCTCCCGTCTTCAACCCTAGAAACTCTGGCGAACGAGTCGTGTGCAAGTGTCTCACCTGCTCCGGCAGCACCGCCATCACTCCAGGCAAATTCCTCACCTTCTCCACCTCAATCGCCGACAGCTCCGCTGCGAATCCGTGAAAAACGTTGTCGTACGAGTGAATCACCCGTCCAGATGCCGCAACGGCGGAATCAGACGAGGTGGCGACGGATCTCAGCGTCGATTCGTACCAATTGCTGTGAGTGAGGTATACCGAGGGTTTCGCGTCGTGCTGGACGCGAACGATAAAGGTTTTCCGATACTGCTGCGGCTTCAGCGCGGAGGAGGCGGTGAGAAGGAAGGGGATTAAGAGAGAGAATATAGAGAGGGGAGAAATCGTCATTGGAGGTCCAGATTCATTCATGCAGTTTCAGTAGTGCGTGAGTATTTAAGGTGACCACACTGTGAGCTGGAAGAATACAGTCCTCTTTCTAATGATGTGATTTTAATGAGCGGCTGAGATTGATACCTGGGATTTGAGTTATTTAATTACTACTACCATTAGTCTATCACTAGTGTTTAAATTTTGGTTGCTAGATTATAGAGACGAAAAGGTCGCTTTGAAATAGTTTGGGTAAAGAATTATTTGAATCAAATATATGACAGCACCTTAATACTAGGGATTATTGTTATTTGTGATGAAATTATAAATATGATAATTTTCTGCTCTCTTTAGAAATAAATTTGGACCAGCTATACTCCATCATTTCTCATACTCTATGTGATCATTACTTTACCTTTTTCAAATAAAGAACAGTGTCTTTGTTTATGTACAATGAGTTTAGTTAAATTGGAGTATATACTAGCCAGTATAGCTCATAAAGTGATCTAATAATTATTAATTGAATGCAGTGATGCTTCCTTATACAATAAAAGATTTATAGGGAACAAACAATTAGATTTGACGGCTAAGTAGGTCACAATCAATTTTTATGCTAAATGAGGCTGTAACATAAATGTATTGCTAAATCCTACAAGTATAAATTTGGTAAATTGACGGTGACGGGTATCTATTTTGTATTGCTAAATAACCTAGATATCGGTGAGGTCCAATCTTGTTATTATTGGTAATTGTTTTTTCTATATTCACATCGACTTTAAGGCAAAGTTAAAGTGTTTATTGCAAATATAATAAGGTATTTATGAAATTGATAATAGACAAAATAAAATACTGAAGCTAATTGAATGTCACGTGTGTGCTGCAATTGTTGTTGAGTGCAACAAAACACACTCGTTTGTCGTTTTATTCCAGTAGTAAAAAGCATAGTCCTTTAATATATTAACTTACTCCCCACTTACCAAAAGCAATTAATAATAATAATAATAATATACATTTCTTTTATTCTTATGTTACCTAATATTGAACTGATGCCTCTACTTATAGCATCATTAACCTCATCCTCATTTCAGATCTCAGTCCGCTCCACATCATTATTCTCCTAAATTTAAGTCATAGGCCACAATTACTCTAACCTTGCAGGCCCAAGCCAAAAATTGCTCTCCTCCAACGCGTCGTGACGCGGACCGGGACCCAATAGCGATCCGGCCCGCTAAGTTAACAATGCTCTTATAATATTGTTTGGTTGCATGGAATGTAGTGTAATATATAATGGGGGTCCTGCCAAATAAAATGTGTGTGGATTGGGGATTTGGGGTATATATATAATTTGAATACATAATTTATTACTGTATAATTTTATTTTCATAGTGGGATTTTAAATATTAAAGCCTTGATATAATATAGGGTGACTTATAAGTGTGGTTTATAACTAATTCTTTTTAAGTTGCTAATTATATTAATTCATCAGCACTATTAAAAATGTCAACACGATTTCATTTAAATGTCAATAAAAACTTAGTTGATATTTTAATACACTGTACTGACATTGATATTTATCAAAATAATATATTTAAATATCAACACAAATTTATGTTGACATTCTAATATGATCATGTTGATATTTGTAACATATTATATTAATGAGATAGTAAGTTAGCAATTTAAGAAAAATTAGCATTAAATACATATTATTAAACTTATCCGTTTATCAGTTTATATATAGATGGATTGACGAAAAATCTTTACAATGACGACTCCCTTAAAAAGTGGAATTTATCTAAATAAAATAATTAATGATGTCAAATTTAAATAATAGTAACATAAAAGTTAACAGTTTCGAACATACTACTTACTAATGAAGCAAAACAATAGTGACACGAAAGAATTCAAATAATCAAATTAATTTTAAAAATTTTAAAATTGTACTATCGATCCCACAAAAATAGTTACCTTTTCATTTTTGGCAAATCTTTTATTATCTTCATAAGGTAAGCCTCCGTCTCCAATCTTCACTGATAATATTTCAATCATTTTTGTTTGTCTCTTACTTTATCAATTTTGTATTAAAATACAGTCCCAAAATTTCTATTTTTATGGGATGGAAGGAGTAGTGATTTACTCCACAATTAATAAATTACCTTCAAAATTACTATTTCAAATGTATATCAAAGTACATATATACAATACAAATGAAACCGAGATAGGACATTTGAGGCATCTATCGAGTGACATTTTTCATAAATACTACAAGAGCTAAAAAATGTCTTGGCTCAGATACCATATAATTACACATAAAGCAACTAATTTGGCTATTATATCCAATTAGCCCCAACAAATCCCTTTTTTGGGAAATTTCCTACCACCTACAATTATCCCACAAATTACATTTTCCTCCCCATATGTATTCAATATTTCGCCTCTCGCCTCCTTCGTAAAATGAGGGGAAAAAGAATACCTTTCCTCCACACAGAATAGCGTCAAAATATAATAACCCAGAATATGAGGGGTCATAAAGAATTATGAAAAACTCAAGAATATCCATTTCCTGATTTCATCTTTTTCTTGTAACTAGTAACACTGCATTGTGGGCATATGTATTCCAGCCCATCTGTCTTGGCATAATCCTGAAAATTCAAGAAATTGTGGTTTTCAGCCATGGAAATAATCAAATAATGGCTCAACAATTTAACAGTGGTTGTAGATTTGAGATGTTACTTTGAAGGCCCCCAAACCGGGCCGTCGGTCGCAACCAAAATGGGCCCACTCCCCGCACAAACCGCAGTTGACCCAGTCTCCGGGCGCGCTACTGGTGAATGCTCAAAAACACCGATCATTAGAGATTAACTAAAGGGATAAACATAAACTATTAGCCTCGTGCTAAAGTGTGTGTCCAGCAGATCGCTATGTTCGAGAAAAGAGAACTCGAGCATTGGTGATTGACTCGAAGGCCAAAATAGAGCATAGTAGTGTGTTGCAAGCGCGTATGTGAGTGTGCAGCAGAGCATAATATTCAAGAAACGAGTAAATTTTAGAAAACATCGACTCATGCTACAAAAATCCGTAGTAGGTGTGTGCATGTATCTGTGCGCGCGTGCAAAATCGAGATAAGAGAAAAGAGGGATTGCAGAAGAACCTGCGGCATAATAAGCAGCACTCGCCATCGACATCATCGTGAGCCAATTCGTATTCTAGAAGGTAAGTTTCATAGTGCCTTTTGAGTGTATTTCCCACGCCCTGGTTCAAAAACGTACGTGTATTAAGTTTAAGCAGGATTAAAATGCGTAAGCGCAACAAGTTTCAAAATTAAGAAATCAAGTTTTGGGGCATTACAGTCATTCTATTGGTAACCGTGTGATTGCGCATCTTTGAAAAAACCTGTCCTTTCCAGTTAATTCCGTTTCCGACGTGAAAACCCCCTCGTGTGACAACCTGATCGTGATCCAAAAACCATCATCAAACTATGTTACTAAAATGATATTATTTCGATCCTTTAAGAAGCATTACTAGGAGTCTAGGAGAAGTCTTACTTCCCGGTAGAGGTTAAATAGATCGAGACGCTTTGCATTTAGTATGGCATCTGGGAACTCGGCAATGCCCCCTTGAGGGATGAGACGATTATGCCCTCGAAGGATGAGGAATTGCATCACATCCTTAAGAAATTCCTCCTTCACGAAACGAGAAGCAGAAAGATGAGAACTATGAAAATCAAAACAGAAACAAATGGAAATATTTAGATTGAAGAACAATATACCTCGGAGCACACGTGCAATGGGCTTCTCCCACAACCATGCTTCTTTAGAGGGAGAGGATTTAAGGATATGACCTGCTTAGCTAATGAAGCCGAACTTGATTTCCGATGGGAGGGTGGAGTTATCCCAGCATTATGTTTTGCCGGAGGAGGAGGCAAGTTAGCCTTCACAGGGCCTCCATCGTGCCCATCTGCCACCGAAATTCTAGAAAACGGAAGCATCTTTTGGTGACGAACGTGAGGGATGGGCCTTAAGGCAGCTATCTTGATTCTTCGTGTATGGGTCATACTTGGCAAACTGACTCCGTTCGATAGCAAAAGTTCGTTCTCTTCTTTTTTAATGTAGGTCCGGCTTCCTGCAGCTAAACTGTTTAAACCGCTGGTGGTAATTTCCAGGCAAATTGAAGGCCTCTTTCGACTAGGAGGAGGTGGCCTTAACCAGGATGGAGGGCTGCTGATTTTTAGATTATTCGAGAATCCATTCTTCCCCTGCATTGAACAGAAAAACAGCAGACGTTCTGCATCTTCTCTCTCGAATGAAGCGACAGCCAATCCCTGGATGCTGGCGATTCCGAGGGCCACAAAATTACGGTACGAAATATCAGGTGCTAGTTGCCTCAAAACCTAAAGTCAAAACCAAGAAGCACTTAGAAAAATAGAAACATAAATTTTTTTTCGATAAATGACATTCTAACGAATTTAAATGGTCATGTATAAAAAAATGGGTGCAACAGCCATATAAAATGGAACAGTAAGAGAAATGAAAAGTTAGTACCTGTGAAGCCCAAGTCGGGACTTTCATACAGACTTCGAATACTGCTGCTCCACACGCTACTGAGACGGACCTTCGAGGTTCGGATACGGGCGGTTTGTTTTCATCAGAATTTGGCGGTACATGGATCAGCTCGCTCTTGTCAATGATTTCACTCTTTATATGATTCTCCAATAGCTATAAGAATTGGTTGAGTAATTCAGCCAAATTACATAAATAATAAAGAAAAAAAAAACATAAAGCCAACATTGGAAAAGTTTTAACGCATCACCTGATCATCAAAGCATGTTTGAGCACTCCCCGATACCAAAAGAGAAATGTGGGCTGAACTACTGGTTGATAATTCACATCGCATTGTCACGACACCCCGAGAAAATGTGCCAGCTTGGAGGGGTGGAGGTAGAGCACTGGAAAATGATACAGGCAGGTCAAGTTCCCAATCTATAACAACAAACGATGAAAACAGTACCAACAACATGTGAATTGCAAACAAACTCACCTAACCCGATTGTGAAGTTTGCTCCCTCGCATCTAAATTAGCACAGGTAATAAAAGTTAACCAAACGAGCACTCAAACAGATCATCATCTAAAGAATGAAATTAGCAATAACCAAAGATTAGTTTTTTTCATCATTTTTCAGAAGGGTGGAGGTGCTTACTTCAATACTGAGGAGGGCATTCAAACCATCCTCCAACGGACTCAACAAACGAGAATCCTGAAAATAGTAATCAATTAGGTCCAAGTTTTCCTTGTCTTTTTCAAAACGACGCATTAAATGATACGTTGGAATTTTTGGTTTACGTCATTACCAAGGAACTAGCCACTCCACAGATGAGGAATCTCATGTTCACATCATCGTCGTATATCTTTATTGCAGGAAGGGAGCCAGAAGTGCTTTCTTCATCTTCCCCAGCATCCTCAATCTCGGGAACGTCGACAGTGATCCTAGGAGGTTCCCCAAAAAGATTAGGGCCCACCTCATCATCGACTTTCTCGCCGCCAGGGAGGACACAATTATTTCGAAGACAGTAAAGCCGAAATGAGGCATCGGCTAGTTGGAACGCATCCCATGTATGACATGATGAGCTACAGCAGATAACATAAAAGGCACCAGGTTAAGATTTTAGCAATTTATATTGAGACATGGACACAACAATATATGGAGGACAGCAATGTTTGTCACACGAGTAAGTGAAAGCTACCGTATTTGTTAAAGTAATCAGTAAGTAAATATAATTACCTTTGTATTACAGATAATAGAGCATTACGAAAATGGCTAGCCGCATAGCATGAAAATGAGTTCTTCCAGTATATTACGTATGGAATACCCTGCACAGATGAAGACGGTGAGCCGGAAGCAAAATCTGCATACAAATTTCTTTTCTTGTCAAAAATTGCTAGCATTTTCGAACCAAAATTACTCCTCTCTGCTTACCTTCGAATGAAGAGACTTGGCCAACTTTTCACTGTCTGGAACCTCCAAATAAACCTTCACAAAAGAGTTTACTTCCAATCAGACTTAATATGAGCATTAGGGATATCAAAGTAAAAACTTTAAGCCAAGATTTTGAAAAGTTATTTTCCCTACTAATGCTCGTGTTACTAAGGAGAAACAGGCAATCAACCACTGACACTCTTGTCTCAAGTTGACATCGAATTTAATGCATGTTCCTCTTCACCTTTATATAAACTAAACTACTCGTTGTTTGTAGCCTTGTTCGTATATTAAAGAAAAAACAAACTTCTACATAGTGGCAACCAAGAACCAATCCAAATGCTAATAGCAAATATAACGACAACTTGGTGGAGAAAGCAAAAAAACATACAGTAGTCGGAATTGTGGAGCTAAAAAGTCCAGAAACAGCCTCAGGAGAGGACAGCTCTACCCCTCCCCAAGGGAACGACCCAACTTCCTCATTTTCCAACTGTTTCCCTTGCAAGTAAACAAGATTCGGCTGCAACGAATCAAGAGATTTGCGGAACTCATCTGGTGTCGGATTCTTCAGCGTTTGGACCTAACAATGCCAACATAACCGATGTAAAAACTGCAGCAAACAACATCAGGTTTGACTTAGACGAGCTAATAAGCATCATTTATGCACCTCTAAACGTCCTGAAGATGCAATTTCAGGGAAGGGGAACCTCCTCTTCTCCTCCGAAACATCTTGATTCCGCTTGCTCTCTGCTGGTTCCGAACACAAGACCGCGAGAAGATTGCAAGTGTGTTTCAGAGCTCCTTGGGTGTGGAACATATCCAAATCACTGGTTTTTACTCGAGAAGAGAAGCAAAACTTATCCAAATTTACTTATCTCTCACAAAATCCACTTATTCTCCACTTTAAAAACCACATTCAAGCATCATTGCAGCAGCATGATGAACGAACTTCACTTGAACTAGCACCAAAATTCACAACTTATTTCCACACAAATAGCACAGAAAAATTGAGGCCTGATCTGCAGAAAAATTAACTGAACCAAAATCAAACAAAAGCAAATAAATTTCTACAACATCCGAAATCATAACTTAAAAAAATCACACAATAATTACGTAACACTTCAATCTCCCAACTTATGAATACCCAAAATCAGCTGAAACAGAAACAAAAGACATTGAAGATTTCGAAAACCCAGATGATAAAACAAACAAACTCACCGACCCAGATGGAGAAATCAACAAAGATCGCCGCTTTCAAACCAAAACAAGTCTCCTATCGCATACAGAGGGAAGAAAAAATAGGAAACCCTAATGCGACTGCCTTTTTAATTCAACCCCGATAAAAATCAAACCATAAAAGAATAGGAAAAGGGGAAAATAAAAAAAATCGTGTGTTTCAAGAATCTTTATCAATTGATCTTCGAAACAAGTGATGGACTCGCTCTATCCACCGCTAAATCATCTCCATCTAAAAAAAATTGGGGAAATCTTTAATCTTTATTATAATGTGCAATAAACTAAATTCTTATCATAGTGATCTGTTAAAACTTCAATTCTTGTTAACTTGAATTCATCTGCTATTATAATTAGGTAAGTTAATTGCAGTAATCATTTACTTGCAATTTTTATTTTATTTTTGGATTATCAAAGTCAAACCACATTTCAATTTTCGTCCCAAATCATAAGGTGTGTTTCAGCACTGTTTTCATTCATCCCCTTTTAGGCTAGGATTGATTGAATTATAATTGGAATAAAATAGAGGGAATATTTCTGGGTGCTTTGGAAGAATACGACTGTTGTATTGTTGTCATCTTCTTTCTTCTCTTTTCCTTCAATTTTGTTTTATTTTTTTATAAATCATGTTGAGTATGTGTAATTCATATGAAATCAAATGCTGAAAGTGAAATGGTGTATGCATGGTTGGGATATTGCATTCAATAAACAAATTCAACATGGAGGAGTGATTTTGAATGGTAGTGTATGGTATTCTTGTTCATCTCCCACCATCAAAACTAAAGTATTTTTTGAAGTAGTGTCTGAGATATTAAAATGCTAATAAATTCTTATTTTTAAAAATATTTTAATGCCAATAAGTTCGAATATTATACTCCGTTGTTTCTGTCATTTTTGCACAATAAATGTTTCACTTTTTTAATAATGATTTCATTTACATGCTGCTTGTCATGTCCAACACTGAACATTTAACTACATTCTGCTTTAGGAAATCCAAAGTAGGGAGTTATCCTTTACAAGTTTGAATTTCGTATACAAGTTGGGAATAATATATTTAATCGTATGAATAGAATAGACGTAATATGTGACAGAGATACAAACAATTTCACCTTTCAATTTTGACTTTAAAAAAAGACCACAAAAAATTGACTTCAGTGCATACTCAGTGATTAAATAACCTACTACAATGGGTGGCCGAAGTGAATAGTTATAGCATTAATTAAAATTTACAAATCGCTCTTTTTTATGTTGATGAATTAATATTATAGTACAACAACTTTCAAATACTCTTCCTATTATTACAGCTGGGTTTAGAATAGTCATGGTTAACAAGAGCAAGTTGATTTATGATATATTCGAGCCATTGCCTTAATACACTCAAAAATACTTATAGTATGTTTTATTTTTGCTGAGCATAATAACGAGATGATACGTGTTATGAAATATATTGAGTTTATTTGGTATAGTTGTTTAGTAAAATATTCAATTTACTTAAAAGTGTTACTATTCCATTTTGGATTTTCCCAGAGTCATTTTCAGCCAAAAACAACACATTACTTCTCTTACTTTACCTTCTCTTTATCTCTCTACTTTATTCTATATCTACTTAACCACACTAAACACCACTTAAATTACGTGCTCGTGAGATGGCGATAGTATATAATATCACATAAAAATGACAAATTCATCTAGTTAACATAACTATTTATGTGACTCAAAAGTATGGCTATGCTTTGACTTTCTATATGTAAAAAAAAGGGAATCCTATTTCACCAATTTAAAATCCAGTGCAACTACAATCATACATCCAAAAAATTCCAACATAATCATGTCCACAAATATCTCAGAAAAGACTAATCTCGAAGCAAAATTTCAGCATGTGCACCAACATGCTAATCCATAATCTTGAAGAACTAATAGAAAAAATGATGTGGTGCCGAAGCAAGCTGCACGTTTTAGTCTATAGGTAGAGCTGGATGAGCTCGTCACTTACCACAGACGGTGTAAGAACGCCAAGATCAGTAAAAAGGAGGGTGAGATACTGTGGGGGTGTGTAGTCGCGAGCGGATCTTTCAACCTCCACCTTTGATGGAATTGGTACGCCAAAATCAATGGGGCGTAGGGCTGGCGCCATGTCTTTCTGATCCAACGGGTATAGGCGTGCAAACTGCAAGAATGGGCATGCATATGTTTCAGAATAATCCAAACCAAATTTATGAAACACAGTCAGGGTTGATAATACCTTGTAGCTCTCAGCAGCAACGTACATTGGCTTGTTCATGGCTTTGGCAACCAATGCAATTTGGTAGGTTCCCATCATGTTTATAATGCCTCCACTTTCAACCACACCGTCTGCTCCAACGAGTACCATGTCTACTTCATCCATGCTATATGCCACAGCAGAATCGATTAAGAGCTTAACAGGGACATCCAGTTTGGCAAGCTCGTTCGACACACGTAATCCTGACCTGTCGGGTCTTCCCTCTGCGTTCCAGAGTCATATCATAGACTAAACAAAAAAGTTTATCCTCAAAGAAACAAGTACGCCTCATTATTCATAAGTACATATAGCAAGCCAGTTATTACTTGCAAAAACATGCACATTAACTAATACTATGGAAAATAATGCCAAGCAATTTTTATCAATGCTTATGGATGACTTGAGAAGCCATAAATGGTCAGGTTTGTAGTTTGTTGACAGGAAAATTGATGAATCCAGTATTATTTTCGATAGCCCTCTGACAGATTTATCTTCCTTTCTTATTTTCGTCTCAGAGGAATTATGACTATTATGAAGTGCTAACAGCTAAGCACTTGGACAAAGGAAAACAGTGATCCAATATGTTACTGATAATGTGGTGAAGTAAGTCTGGTGATATAGAGTTGATGATAGGAGCACACACCTGTGCAGAGAACTCGAAACAGTTTCTTATTCTCTGCTGCAGTTCTCAGAGCTTCGAGCACAACCCTGGAGAAGCCATGCACCAAAATTGTGCAACCATCGAATATAAAATCTTGACTCAGCATAGCTATTATTCTCCGAGCCTGTCATGGGAAACATCAATTTAAACAAATTCAAAGCTAGGAACTCAAAATTGTCTATCAAATGAACACCTTATATGATATCTCCCCAAACTTCTCAGCACGCTCAAGAAGTCGGAACTTGGCTGAACCGAAGTCTTCACGATCTAAAGCTGAAGTTCTAGTCACATATCGCATGAAAATGTCACAACCAGCTGTTAAGGAGATTGAAGTAGTGTCCCATGACTGCATCAGAATTGCAAGAATTTGTAAAATTATCAATGTCATTCTGATCGATACTCATTGTTCTGTCAATCTAATAAACTCAAATTACAGATTTGCTACTTCACATGATCCAAAACAATTAGATAAGTGGTCAAAGATGTGAAACATTCAAACTCAGTTGCAGGAATTCAAACATAATAGAAGCAGAAGTCTATTCTCAATGAAAATCAGATGCTTTTTGTAGCTCAAAATTCATCCCACCACTCATTATTCTATCATCTAACTAATCGATTCATTTTATCCTTTTGCCACTTAATACTACCAAAACAACCAGATAAAAGATTTACAAACTCAGTTGGAATAATACAAAAACGTTATAACATAAAATGAGGGATATACTAAGACCTCGACAAAATCAAAATAATTTGCTTACTTTAAGAGAATCGGATGCCTTTTTAAGCTCAATTTCAAGCTCCATCATCGTTTTCGCTTGGCTCGAACGAATTACCGACGCCAAAGCCCTAATCGCCGCCACAGCCTCCGCCAATTCCGGCTGTTTCCGCCAATTGTTAAACTCGTCCACCACCGAGAACTTCTTACCTTTCTCCTCGCCGGCCGACGCGTTGTTCTCCACAGCAGCGTCTTCCGCGTTTCCTGCGACGGCGGCCTGCGCCTGAGCCAGCCAATCGCTCGTCACAACGCCGTGGTGCGCCGCACGCGTCTGGTAGTACATTGAGACGTTAGCGCTAGGGTTTTCAGTCATTGCGGTGGAGACAGGGGAGAGCGGGCGGCTCTCGGCGGCGTCTTTCCGCTGCTGCTCCTGCTTGTCGAGGATGAATGAAGCCGATCGATACCACATCGGTCTCTTTTCGTGAAATTAACGCCTTTTGATGGATCGAGTTGCAGTTAGTGGTAATAGGAATCAGAAATTTGTGCGATTCAGCCGTGAAAACGACGCCGGCGGAAGGGTTTTGGTAAAGTTCCGGCGGGATTGAGAGAGAGGGAATAATGGGCGGACTTTGGGATTGTTTCTCTACGGTTATCTAATCATGTAGAGAGCTCCTATTGAGAGTCTGCCTAACCGGCTCACCACCGCGACGCCGATTTTTCACCGACGCCGGTTTGACGTCGAACCATTGGAACCGGCGTCGGCGAAATCGGCGTCAAAATCGGCGTCGCCATGCCGATTCCCGCGCTGACGCCGGTTCCGACGCCGATCCTCACGGGCGCCATTGTGCGTCCCGGATTGGCGCCAAACCGGCGTCGGATTTAAAAAAAAAAATTTTTCGAAAACACTATATATACGCGCGTTGAACCTCATTTTCATTCGCACCACTTGTTTTAACGAGCATTCTCTCTACCTTACTTTCTGTTCAAGATCAATTTAAGAAATGAGTAATGCCGGTGGTAGTGGTGGGGATGCGGATGAGTACGAGCGTATGATGAACGAAGAGCTAGATGCCTATACGAGCCGTGAGGTTGATCGATGGATGCAGAGTTATATGCAGCCGGCGGGACCTCGCCCACGACCAGTTGTCCACCGTCGACAAGTGGTGCATCGTGATCATGAAGCTGCACATCAGCGCCTGTTCACAGATTACTTCGCAGAGGAGCCGCGTTTTGACGCCAACCATTTCAGGCGTCGTTTTAGGATGAGGCGGGACTTATTTATGCGTATTGTTAACGCATTGGAGCAGCGATATCTGTATTTCCGCTTCAGGCACGATGCGGCTGGCAGACCCGGCCATACCCCTATTCAAAAGTGCACTGCGGCAATCAGGCAGTTGGCCTACGGCACCGCGGCAGACATGTGGGACGAATACCTCCACATCGGTGAGACGACTGCCATCGAATGTATGAAGTATTTCTGCCAGGGCGTGATCGAAGTATTCGGTGATCAGTATCTCCGAAAGCCTACCCCCGAAGATTGCCGGAATCTGCTGCGGATGCACGGGGTCAGCACGAGTTCCCGGGAATGCTAGGCAGCATAGATTGTATGCATTGGGAATGGAAGAACTGTCCCGCTGCCTGGAAGGGGTTTTACACGACCGGCTACAAGGGAAAAAATCCCACGATGATCCTCGAGGCCGTGGCTGATTACCGGTTGTGGATTTGGCATGCGTATTTTGGGATGGCCGGTTCGAACAACGACCTAAACGTCCTCAACTCGTCGCCCCTTTTCAACGAGCAGTGCCAGGGCGTCGGTCCGGCCATCAGTTTTGTCGCCAACGGCAACCAGCATGATATGGGCTACTACTTGGCGGATGGGATATACCCTAGGTGGCCCGTCTTTGTGAAGACGATCCGGTGTGCATCAGATCCGAAGAAGGCCTACTTTGCGACGCGGCAGGAGTCGGCGCGAAAGGACGTGGAGCGCGCATTTGGTGTGCTTCAAGCTCGATGGGCCGCAGTTAAGGGACCAACGCGTTTGTGGCATGTCGACTGCATTGCTGATATAATGTACGCCTGTATTATCATGCACAACATGATCGTCGAAGATGAAGGTGTACAACTGACTAATTGGGCCACCGACGATAATGAAGCAGGTCCAAGCCACGGCGTCACCACCGCCAACGTACGAGGTGGGGTACCGCACGATGAAGAAGCCCTCCTCCAAGCACATGCCGACATGCGTCAGACGGAGGCTCATATTCGGCTGCAAAAGATTTAGTTGAAGAGTTGTGGGCGCGGAGGATTGCAAGACGTTAGTTTTTATGCAAATTTATGTAATTTTTTAAATGTAATTTTTTTAATTATTGTACTTTTTTAAAAAAATTAATGTACTTTTTAAATTTTAATATTATTATTCGAATTTTCCGTATTTGTCTCGTAAATTAAATTCCGTATGTTGATACGAGTGTAAATTAAATTATATAATTGTTATTAGTGATGTGGATAGGTAGTGTGAAGGCTATGTGAGGGCTATTTGATGTCCAGTTGATGTGGCAAGCTGATGTGGCATGAGAATTGTAGTGCTGATGATGTGGCAGTGTGAAGACTATTTGAGGGCTATTTGACGTCCTAACCTATTGGAGATGCTCTAAACCTCCCGCCCACAAAGGGTGTTTTTTATTAAAAAAAAAGAGTAAAGGCCAAAATTGGTCCTGAAGATATGTCAATTTTATCATTTCGGTCCTAAACTTTATCTTTTGAATTTTTTGGTCCTGAACATTTCAAATCGGATCACAATTGGTCCTCCGTCAACAATTCCGTTAATATTTAACGGTCAACGATTTTAATCACAATTTTGACCAACTTAAACAATTTTTAATTATTTAATCATCAAAATTATTTTTTTAAATAAAATCATAAATTATTTATTAGAAATAATTAAATAATTTTTGAATAATTAAAATATTTATTCCAACTTAAACAATTTTTAAATAACAAAATTATTTATGATTTTATTTAAAAAAATAATTTTGATGATTAAATAATTAAAAATTATTTAAGTTGGTCAAAATTGTGTTTATCATAAAAAAATCATAAATTATTTATTAAAACTTAAACAATTTTTAAATAATTAAATTATTTATGATTTTATTTAAAAATAATAATTTTGATGATTAAATACTTAAAATTTGTTTAAGTTGGTCAAAATTGTGTTTATCATCAAAAAATTATAAATTATTTATTACAACTTAAATAATTTTTAAATAATCAAATTATTTATGATTTTATTTAAAAAATATTTTTGATGGTTAAATAATTAAAAATTGTTTAAGTTGGTCAAAATTGTGATTAAAATCGTTGACCGTTAAATATTAACCGAATTGTTAACGGATGACCAATTGTGATCCGATTTGAAATGTCCAGGACCAAAAAATTCAAAAGATAATGTTTATGACCAAAATGATAAAATGGGCATATGTTCAGGACCAATTTTGGCCTTTACTCAAAAAAAAAATCAATGTGTAGTATGTTTTGTGTTATGCAAGTGTAAATGATCTCTCCATCCACGAATAGGAGTCCCGTTTTTTTATTTTAGTTCATCTAGAGTCCCAGTTCATTGTTATTATAATGTAATAGGATCTCATATTTTACTAACTCATTTTACTCACATTTTATTCAAAACTAATAAGAGTATATACAAGTTAGACACATATTCAACTAACCTTTTTCCACTATCTTTTTTAACATTTATTAAACCCGTACAGCCAAAAAATAAGACTCCTATTGGAGGATAGAAAGAATAATATGGTCTACTTACTAAGTCAATGACATATGGATCGATCCTCTCGGTGCTTGGTATCGAGGAGACGCAGAGTCCTCCATCCACGCGTGAATGTTGATGGCGACGTATTTGCCGACACTGTTTGGTTGGCATTTTATGTTCCTAGGCAACTCAAACCATCCCTCAACGAGCACCCCCAAGTCATAGAGGAATAGTTGGCATCTCTCTGACCCTTGATTGGTTTATGCCGCTATAAGGATAAAAGATACTCCCTCCGTCCCTAAAGTATATGCACTTTGGGACGACACGAGTTTTAATGTAAAATTGGTAAAAAAGAGAGAGACAAAGAGAAAAATTAATTAAAATATTGTTTGTTGAGAATGAGTATTACCTCATTAGAGAGAAAGGACTTTCTAAAATTAGAAAGTACATATTCTTGTGGAACAGACTAAAAAGGAAATAGTGTATATTCTTGTGGACGGAGGGAGTATTATAAGCCAAACCAGCCTCTTGATCTTGATCATGACGACCTTGTGTCAAGGTTTTTGTGCTAATCGTTTTTGTGTTTAGGGCCCATGTAAACCCTAGTGACAATGTAGTCATATCTATTTGTTCCCCATTGAGACTTGATTCATGAAAGGAGAATGACACAATTTATTGGGGATGTCGGAGTCGATTTGTTTGTCAACGACAGATTTGTAGATCTACGCCAAAAGGGATTTGTTGATGCCAAAACAGAAAATGACATAGTTGGCCTCAAAGCTGAGAGCAACAAGATGGCGATGCTCGGTGCTCAAATGACTAATTGGAGTCGGACCCTCCTAAGTACTAGTATATCGTTTTATCAATTCGAAATTACTTTTTCTTTTTATTTTAGATGTTAAATAGAACAATACCATTTTATTTTTTCAAATCAGCTTCATTTTATGACTAATGATTTAATAAATATTTAAAATTCGTGAACAGTCATTAAAATTTTAAAAATTTCGAGCAATTAATCATTTCCTATAGTAATAAAAGTAGAGTGCCAATTTAACATGGACGAGATGGGTCGGTCCGCTACATCAGTTTCGGATATTAAATCATAGAGCCCATGATAAAAGCTCTCAATAGCTTTGCAAAACAATTCTAATATTAGTACGTAAATTTTGTGATTAGGCTGTAAATTCAAATCCTTTTGGGCCTAAAAGATGTACTATTAATTTGCCCCAAACTTTGCGCACAATTTGATTCTAAATATAAAAATCAAATTATTAAAAAAATCGAAATTTGAAACAAAAACTTAACGAGTATGAGTACATGATATACAATGAGTGGCAATTGGTAAGTGGCAAGTAGTGGCAACATAACTTAACTGATTACATATTGAATTATAAATTTTAAATCCCGAAAATGATTTAGTAATCGGTCGGATTAAATGGAGCAAGTATTGACCATTTACCCAAATTGGAGATTAACTATAACAATTTAAATAAATACCCATAATTGAATAACAGCTCATCGCTAGTAAAATTGAATTATTGATAACCTAATCAAGAAGATAATTGATATACTCCACTTTATTTTTTTGATCCCTTTTCCAAAATTAATACGTAACACATAATAAAATATTATAGATCAAGAAAAATCTTTGATTCCAATTTCCAATTACACAAGCAAATACTCCCTCCGTCCCGCACTACTCGCACTTATTTCCTTTTTGGGCGTCCCAAGTTACTTGCACTCTTTCCATTTTTAGTAAAAAATTTCACCTACCGCCGTCATTTTTGACTTTCCTATACACTCATTCCTTAATCTCCGAGCCGAAAAGGAAATGAGCGAGTAGCCCGGGACGGAGGGAGTATTAAGAAGCAGTCCACTAAAACTAATTTATTTATTGCCCGATAAAACAAATTTATTCAGCTTTCAAATCTAGCAAAAAAGAAAAAAATATGTTTAGAGACAATTGGCATGTAGCCACGTGTCTGCTAACCATAGGCCGTCATGTTATTCAACAAATAGTGATATTTAATTTGGGATGAAAATGGCTACGTACAGCTGAGCTTGTTTCAGTCGCTTTCTACTAAATCAAATTTCTCCTACCATTATTATAATCATGCAAATCCCTGACCACGACGATCATTTCGAAAATTAGTTACTTAATTGTATTATTCACGCCCCAATTATGATTTATCTTGGTGATTCAACTTCCGATTTCCCATATATCTGAGTATCAAGAAATTAGGGCTGATATTCGCTGAATGAGAAAGGGCAACTGTTTCCCCCCGAAATCCCGCGTTTTTCAGACTGAATTGTGTGACAGAGGGGATACAGAGTGATTATTTTTTTTAATCCAGTGATTGGGCGTGTTTCTCCGGATTTCCCCTTCGGAAGTTATATGTATAAAGGTTCGTTTTTCTTTCATTACTCTGCTTTGTGTGAGGGATTGACATTGGATTCGTTTTAGTTGTTGTGGTTCTTTTGACTGTGGAATATGTGTGGGTAGAGTTGCCAGCTGGAATTCGGGAGCTACGGCTATTAGTTCTTGACCAAGGAAGTTAGGAGGGGGGGGGGGGGGGGGGGGGGGGGGGGGAATACGATTAAAGGATTTGGGGATTATGCGTAATTTTGAGTGGATCAAGTGTATTGCAGCTGTTTTAGTCTCAATTTGAGTGCTGTATAAGTAGAATCTATTGATAAGATTGGATCAGTTTGTTTCTACTTAATGGGTTATTTGTTGTGTTGAAATTGAAGTTGAGGAGTCATTATTAATCTTTTGTGATTCTCTGTGTCAGGGGTTGTTGGGAATGGGTGTTTGAGTTGGAAAGAAATGAGAATATCACAATGAGTTGGAAGGGAGGGTTATTGAGTCGATGGATGACCCTGATAGGACATTTCCGGATCTGGTAGGCTTGTTTAAATCTTGGATGTCATGGCAGTCGGAGCCTGCACATGTGTCGAGGGATTTCTGGATGCCCGACCAGAGTTGCAGGGTATGCTACGAGTGTGATTCACAGTTCACCTTGTTTAATCGTAGACATCATTGTCGTCTATGTGGTAGGATTTTCTGTGCCAAGTGTACTTCGAATTGGCTTCCTGTTGGACATAGCGAGCCAAAGATTTCATTAGAAGAGCGAGATAAGATTAGGGTCTGCAACTACTGTTTCAAGCAAAGGGCGAAAGATCAATGGGGAAAAGAGATGATTGTGGCAGTTGATGATGGGCTTCAAGTGGACCTACCCGATGCCAGCTGTACTTCTCCATCAACAACCAGTTTCCTTAGCACCAAATCTAGTGGCACCTGTGGTAGTAGCACTACATTTGTGTCAGTACCACAGTCTGCTGGACCCACCCCGATGCAATCATTGTCAATGGAAGCAGATTTAGATAGGCAAAATGTTGGATCATCAAAGATCAATGCCACGGAGGAGCAAAACCTGTCTGATGACCAATTTGATTATTTCCGAAACAGGTTTTTCTGTTCTTCCTTATTAATTTCAAAGATAGCACATTTCTTTGAGAGTCTCAAGAGATTTTATTAAGCTTGAATAGATTAGAGGCATGGTATTTTATTTCTAATGAAAAAGTTAATTATTGTTAAAATATTAGTTTAGTGTAGTTATGGTCATTGGTTTTGTGAGTTGTTATATTTATAAACGTGCGTATAAGCAATGAAAATCAATATTTGGTTGATATTTGTCATAATTGTTTGTTTAACAGGAGTGATGACGATGATGATGAATTTGGAATATCTCAGTTAGGTCCCATAGCTAGTGACTTCTCCCAGGTTAATGGCTACTATGGTCCTGTTAAACTCGAGGATATCAACAGTGATTACAACTCATGCAAAGTTCATCCTGATGGAGGTGCTGCTGATTCAAAAAGTACGACCAGCTCCCCTTTGCGATATAGTCTCAATTCCCAAAACTCTGAAGAATCCCAACTGATTGCCGAGAAAGATGCTGAACACGACATTGGTGATGAATGTGAGGCACCTTCTTCTTTATATGTGGCAGAAGACGTAAATACAGAGCCTGTTGATTTTGAAAACAATGGGGTTTTGTGGCTCCCTCCCGAGCCTGAAGACGAAGACGATGAAAGGGAATCACTTCTATTCGAGGATGACGGTGATGGGAATGCTGCTGGAGAATGGGGATATTTGAACAATTCAAGCAGCTATGGGAGTGGGGAGTTTCGTAGTAGGGAGAAATCAAACGAGGAGCATAAGAGAGCCATGAAGAGTGTGGTCGAAGGCCATTTCCGGGCTTTAGTAGCTCAACTATTGCAAGTCGACAATCTTCTTTCAGAGGATGAAAATGACAAAGAGAGTTGGTTGGAAATAATCATTGCCTTGTCGTGGGAGGCTGCCACATTGTTAAAACCAGATATGAGCCAGGGGGGACAAATGGACCCTGGGGGATATGTCAAAGTAAAATGTTTAGCTTCAGGGGTTCGAAGCGAGAGGTAAATACTTTTAACTATTTTTGGATTTCATGCTACTTGCAAATGGTTAGTAAATTATTTATCGAGTGTGATTTTCTTTAAATTCCACTGAGATGGTAGTTTTCAAGCAAACTGGATGAAAAAGTTAATTTTTTAAAAGTTAAACTCAACAAAGAGATGAAGCTGGTGATTATGAATACCGAATCATCATAGAACATGGGAGTTATGGACCATGCTCTTCTTCCCTCTATTGCTTCGGTATTTCTGAAATATGCCCCTTACTATAATAAACCTTCCTGAATCTTTGGTATATTCATATTTCATAGTCAATGACTCAATGTAGAGGATTTTGGAGGTTGAAAGTAGAACATCATTCTTGTGTTTATATTCTTTTGCATCATTATTCTGTTATATTATTCTTGTATTCCTCGGATGGTGACAATTTCACCTTACAGTTTGGTGGTCAAAGGAGTTGTGTGCAAGAAAAATGTGGCTCATCGACGGATGACATCAAGAGTAGAGAAGCCTCGCTTACTGATCCTTGGAGGGGCACTTGAGTACCAGCGGGTTTCTAATGCTCTTTCAAGCTTTGATACATTGTTACAACAGGTAGAATTACTAACTTCACTTTATTTAAACCTAAGCTCATATTTTCCTTGGTCATTGCGTTTGACATTTGTTTGCTCACAGGAAATGGATCATCTGAAGATGGCTGTTGCAAAGATAAGTGTGCACACTCCTAATATTCTTCTGGTTGAGAAATCCGTTTCGCGCTATGCCCAGGAGTACCTTCTCGCGAAAGAAATATCACTTGTTCTGAATATTAAAAGACCACTTCTGGAGCGTATAGCCCGTTGTACTGGTGCCCAAATCGTTCCTTCAATTGATCACCTGTCATCAGAGAAGGTGGGATATTGTGACATGTTCAATGTAACGAGATTTACGGAAGAGCATGGTAGTGCCGGCCAGGCTGGAAAGAAGCTGGTGAAGACTCTGATGTATTTCGAGGGTTGCCCGAAACCACAAGGATGCACTGTAAGTTTGTGACAGATTTATCATTTTGAAAATTCAGTATTCAAGTTTAGCTGTGTCTTAGAGGTATTGTGGCTGTTTATTTCTTTAGATAATACTTCGAGGCGCCAGTGGGGATGAGTTGAAGAAAGTGAAGCATGTAGTACAGTATGGAGTTTTTGCAGCTTATCACTTGGCTCTGGAGACGTCTTTTCTTGCTGATGAAGGTGCCTCTTTGCCAGCACTTCCATTGAACTCTCCTATCACAGTTGCACTACCAGATAAGCAATCGACAATCGACAGATCCATCTCAACTGTACCTGGTTTTTCAGTTCCATCTGGTGATAAAACTCCAGGACCGCAATCTGTTGGTGATCTACAGAGATCAAACACTTTACCCCCTTCAGATCTAATCAGGGAAACGATTGCATCAATTCATGAATATTCAGACACACATAATATCCCTGCTCCTTTAAGCTCTCAATATGGCGAGCCTCCAATATCATCTTGTGTGGATCAGCATTCTTCTTCGAATCCATTTTCTGCAGAAGATCAAGCTATTCTAGATTTGGGCCTGTCCGTCGAGGCAAAACCTAGTGAGTTAAACGGATTTTCTGTTGCAGCGGTAGATATCCACTCCTCTAATCAATTTGGAGATTCAAATGTCAAAACTGTAGATTCTAAGAGCAATGGTTCAAATCTAACATCTTTGCAAACGGATGCTCTCAAAATTTCTGATGAACAACCTGCTCTGAAAGAAGAATTTCCACCTTCTCCGTCAGACCATCAAAGCATCTTAGTCTCATTGTCATCAAGATGTGTATGGAAGGGGACTGTCTGCGAAAGATCACATTTGTTCCGGATCAAATATTATGGTAGCTTTGACAAGCCATTGGGCCGTTATCTACGGGATCATTTATTCGATCAGGTCTCTCTCTCTCTCTCTCTCTCTCCAAACTAAAGACAAAATTATCAGTCTTACTGACGTGTCTGCCATATGCAACAGAGTTTTGTATGCCGCTCATGTGATATGGCTTCCGAGGCTCATATCCAGTGCTACACTCATAGACAAGGTACTCTGACAATTTCAGTGAAAAAACTACCTGAAATGATTTTACCTGGTGAAAGGGAAGGGAAGATTTGGATGTGGCACCGTTGCTTGAGATGTCCCAGGGCTAATGGATATCCGCCTGCAACTAGGCGTGTTTTGATGTCAGATGCTGCATGGGGGTTGTCCTTTGGAAAGTTTTTGGAGCTAAGCTTTTCGAACCACGCAGCTGCGAGTAGAGTAACCAGTTGTGGCCATTCTTTGCATAGGGACTGTCTTCGGTTTTATGGGTATGATCCATTTCTCGTGTTCCATATATATTTACGACCACCTCTCGAGCATATTGGATCTATTTTATCAACCAAGTCTACTTGTGCTGATGCAGGTTCGGACAGATGGTTGCTTGCTTTCGTTATGCGTCGATTGATGTTCATTCGGTGTACCTACCTCCCTCAAAACTTGATTTCAACTACAAAAATCAGGAGTGGATAGAAAAAGAAATGAATGAGGTGAAACAAATGTCATTCTTTCTTTTTATTCCTTTGGGATCTCTTGTCTCTCTAGATATGTCAAATACCCTTTCGTTCACACTTTCTAACTGTTTCACAGGTGGTTGGACGTGCTGAGCTCCTCTTCTCTGAAGTTCTCAATACTCTTCGTCTTTTGGCAGAAAGAAAAAGCAGTGCAGGTGAGATGGATGGTGTTGTGAATGTTCATGAATCTAGGCACCTGATTATAGATCTAGAAGGGCTCTTGCAGAAGGAAAAGTCAATATTTGAGGTTTGGGATCAATTTCAAATCAAGAGTTTCATTTACAAAGCAGTTTTCATGTGATTAATATCTTCTTTTTTTGGCAGGAAATGCTCCGGAAAATCATGAAAAAGGAGGCAAGAATAGGGCAACCTCTCATTGATATTCTCGAGCTCAATCGGCTGCGCAGAGAGCTAGTCTTTCAGTCTTATGCGTGGGACCAGCGCCTGATATACGCAGCCAGTCTAGATTCCAGTAACAAACCAAATAAGGCGGAGGTTTCCACTTCAGAGGCCGTTCAGAAAATTCTCTGTGAAACTGAGAGAGTTCAGGATGTAAATGTACTAGTTCCGACCAGTAAGACTTTAAGCAGTTTGGTGTCCGCTGCTGCCGAGGCAAATTTCAAAGAAAATCCCGATCATGGCAAGGTCGGTCTGCTTAACAATCACCTCGAGGTGGTTCCCCAAATAACTGATTTATCCTCAAATCTGAATCATGGAGATCAGAGTCCTCTCGAACTCTCTCATGAAGTAAGGTCTGCTGATAAATCTGATGCTCTGGCTTCGAGTGTCAACGTACATAAAGCTCTCTTAGATGGTCAAACTCCTATATCTCTGTCGGATACTCTTGATGCCGCTTGGACTGGTGAGAGTAATCCTGGTGTGGGAGTCCCGATAAAGTGCAGCGTGCCAGAATTAACTGAAGTCGATACTTCATCTGCTGTCAGAACATTTGACAAGTTGGATATGGAATATGACAGAGAGGACTTGCCTTCCTTCTTATCTACCAATAATTCTGGTGATGTGGATGACGCTGAGAGCTGGCTGACCACACCATTTTCCATCTACCACAGATCACCAAGCAAGAATTTCTTGGGGCTGGACCTGAAGCTGGATGTGTTGGGTGGATATGATCCAGTATACATCTCCTCGTTTCAGGACCCTGAACTCCAAGGTGGGGCCAGGTTGCTTCTCCCCGTGGGGATTAACGAAACTGTCATTACAGTTTATGATGATGAGCCAACGAGTCTTATATCATATGCCCTCATTTCGCATGATTACTTTGTCCAAATCTCGGATGAGCCTGAAAAACCCAGGGACACTTCAGAATCGGTGTTTTCAATGCAATCCCTTGATGCCGGGTCCTCCTTTCAGTCATTTTCATCGTTGGACGAGGTGATTCTGGATTTGTACAAAAGTCTTGAATCCGGAGAAGAGAGCATGTTGATGAGTTTCCGTAATTCCTTGAATTCAGACCCCGTCTCATATACAAAAGCTTTGCATGCCAGAGTGCCCTTTACCGATGATGGCCCCCTTGGGAAGGTCAAATACACGGTCACATGTTACTATGCAAAACGTTTCGATGCATTGAGGAGGATATGTTGCCCATCGGAGATGGATTTCGTTAGATCCCTTAGCCGTTGCAAGAAGTGGGGCGCCCAAGGTGGGAAGAGCAACGTCTTCTTTGCAAAAACTTTGGATGACCGGTTCATAATCAAACAAGTGACGAAGACTGAGCTGGAGTCGTTCATCAAGTTCGCCCCTGGATATTTCAAATACCTGTCTGAGTCCATTGGAACAGGAAGCCCAACCTGCCTGGCAAAGATCCTCGGTATCTATCAGGTATATCTCCATCCAAAAAACTGAATCTTTGTTGATGAATGAAGTATGATATTTTGTGGTAAATTTAACATCATGTTTGAATTCTATGGTGTTTCCTTCGAAAAGGTATCTTCAAAACATCTAAAAGGAGGGAAGGAAACCAAAATGGATGTGTTGGTGATGGAGAATCTGCTATTCGGAAGAAACGTGACACGTCTCTATGATCTCAAAGGTTCATCCAGATCGCGATACAATCCTGATTCTTCCGGAAGTAATAAGGTGTTGTTGGACCAGAACTTGATCGAAGCAATGCCCACATCTCCCATATTTGTCGGAAACAAAGCCAAACGAGTACTAGAAAGAGCAGTGTGGAACGACACTGCTTTTCTTGCTGTAAGCTTCTCATCTTCTCTCCATATTATTAACGAAGTCACACCACCTTTACTTACATTTTTATTTCCTCCCATCTCCGTCCGCAGTCCATAGATGTGATGGACTACTCGCTACTAGTCGGGGTTGATGAACAGAAGCACGAGCTTGTCCTTGGGATCATCGACTTCATGAGACAGTACACATGGGACAAGCATCTCGAGACATGGGTGAAGGCATCAGGCATTCTTGGCGGGCCCAAGAACACCTCACCAACCGTGATCTCTCCGAAGCAGTACAAGAGGAGATTCAGGAAAGCCATGACAACATATTTCTTGATGGTCCCGGATCAATGGTCGCCTCCTATGATCATTCGTAGCCAGTCGCAGACGGAGATGGCTGAAGAGAACTCAGTGTCGCAGAATACTGCACTTGATTGTACGCCCTCTGTTGAGTGAAGAAACCTCAGTTGCTTGTATATGTTGAAGCTCACTTCATTCTTTCTTTGTATATCTATTTTTCTCCATTTCTATATTCTTTTGTAAGCAATAGCATTCATTATTTTTAGGGGAAAATATATGCAAGTCCCATTATATTCTGTTTCTGAAGATTAATAATTCTTGTTATCAATATACAAAACATCTTCTAATTCCTCAAAACCTTGAGTATTTCTATGATGTCAAAATATAGTCAGCCAGCTCTTTCTCATCAGATTCATGAAGCCAGCATCTCTGAAGCAAGTCAACTAACTCAGCATCTCCACTGTCACATGATGAAATAATCGAGTCAAATACAAGTGGAGCTACTAAAAAATTTTCGAGTATTGCGTTGTGACAAACACTATTATGTTACCTTGAAATACGTAGGGAAAAACGAGGGCCTTCATCGTATCCTTCACAAATCACCTCTCCATTTGCATCTTTGTAGCAAACTACACCATTTACTTTATCTTCAAACACCTATCATCAATCATGTGAAAAGAGAAAGAGATTAACAAGTAGTATTAAGTTATAAATTAACTTAAAACTATATAACAAAATTCATGTAAATTATGGAAAATGATCTTACCTTGATCTTGTTGTGATCATATGATCTGATCTGGATGCCAGCTGGCACGGGACCAGCAGCACACATCATGACCAAACTACCCCTCGGAGACTGTTTGCTCGGATGACGGGCCAATACGAGAATAGAAGACGAAACACCGGTCGATAAACTTATGGCTATAGCCATGAAATCATATAGGTTTTGGGAAGATGAGAAAGAAGAAGAAGAAGAATTTTGGTTGGTCCTTTTCTTTGCATGTTTGTGGGGACTTAGTGGAGAGAATGATGAAGCAAACATTATATTGTATATATAAAGAACAAAAAAATGGTTGATTTGAGGTTGGGATGCTTGGCTTTTAGGTTTAATACAAAGTTATAATTAAATAATTTTGGGAATAGGAGTGAGACAAGGGTGTTAGGTGTATTATTGCTGCCTAATCAATTTTGCATTATCTCATGTAAATACATTATTACAATGTTGGACGGCCCATTTGGCTTATCTTCAACTTAATGATGGCAGAGATGAAATATGAGTCATCTTGATAGGTTGAAAGTGGGATTGATTACTCATAAGTAGGGGTGTGCATTCGGGTTTCGGTTCGGTTTTTTACCAAAACCGAAAAACCGAATTTAGTTCAAAATCCAAACCGAACCGAACCCGAAAAACTGAAACCGAAAAACCGAAAGCCGAACTTAAAAAACTGAAAAACCCGAACAAAACCGAAAAACCCGAAAAAAACCGAAAAACCTGAAAAAATAAATATAATATAAATATATATTTATATATGTGTATTTTATTTTATTTTATATATACTAATAGAATATTTATATATAATATAAAATTAATAATACATATAGTATATATTATATAGTAGAATATATATTATATATAATATAATATATTAAATTAATAGAATATATATATAATTCGGTTTTTCGGTTTTTCGATTTTTTTCTTCTCCCGAACCGAACCGAACCGAAAAACCGAATTTTTTTTATTTTTAAAACCGAACCGAAAAACCGAAAAAACCGAACCGAATTTCAAAATTTCGGTTTGGTTCGGTTCGGATATTCGGTTTCCGATTTTTTTGCTCACCCCTACTCATAAGCCAAAATTAGATACTCATAATTCTTACTAACATGCACTCATGTGATCTTAATTTTGACTTTTGAGGATGTTTGAGCGTCGTAAATAAGCTTAGTCAAACACCCATTTAGGTCGATAATTATTTGAAAATATCACCCTTGGGTTCTTAAGAAATGAGAGCTTAGCATATTTAATCTAAATTAATTGAAATTCAGCTATTTCGGTTCGATTATTTTTTTTTGCCCATATTCGATTGAATAACTGAATAACCATCAATGTCGACATCAACCAATATAACAAATTGTTATAGTTCAACTTGAGAGAGAAGTATCTTTAATAAGTTGGAAATAAATTAAAAAGTACTCCTTCCGTTTCTTAATAGTAATTGAGATTGTACTTATTTTTTAAAAAATGAGTTTTATTAGTTCAAATAACAAAATGAAGTTAGATAAATAAAATTAAAGAGGAAAATATAAAAGAGAAAGTATATATAAAAAAAGAGAAAATGATTAACTTAATTGGAATGTCCCTGAGAGAAATAGTACGAATCACAAAAATGATAGAGGAAGTACTACTACTACTAATCAACTATCCTTCTCTGAAACCAATTACTAAGGTAAAACTATACTATGAGAGCATCTGTAACGCGTCGGGCCGGGCCGCAAATCGCGAGTCCCGGCCCGTCCCATGCGTTACACGGAGGCGAGTCACGGCTCAGGCCGGTCCCGGGGCCGCGTTCCCGGCCTGGTGAGCGTCCCGCGTCCCTGCCCGGGACAGGGTTGCACGGTGACGGGCCGCATGTCCCGCGGCCCGGTCCAGCGTTACACGCTCTTCGGGCCGGGCGCAAATCCAATTTTTTTTTTGAATTCGATGTCTATAAATACGAGCTTGCGTTCCATCCATTTCAATCCCGCGTTCCATTTCAATACTCTATTATACCCTTTGTTTCGGCGCCAATGGATTGGTTCAACAGCGATCAACGTGAGATGGAAGAGTTCGTTAACTCGAACAATTGGTACATACCGTCGTCGCAACCATCGCAGACACAACCTAGTCCGGGAGTCGGTAGCAACGTCGACATTACATCGCCGGTCAACACCGAAGATTTCGAGCTCAGTGAGATGGAGCCCGCTCAAATGAAGAAGTAGTAGTCGTGGCCCGGGTTTCTTGTATTTCAAATTTGCTTCGTCTAGTAATGTAATGTTAATTTCTAATGAACAATGCATTTTCCCGGTTTCAATTGTTCAACGAATTGCGTTTACGAGTTAAATAGGTTGGAGTTGTGAATATTGTCATTTATTAGTTGCGGCCCGGGCCGCAACCTGCAGGGTTACAGCAGTTGAGGCCTGGGCCGCAACTGTAGAGGAATGATGACGTGGAGGGGACTTGGGGCCGGAAATGGGGACGGGGTTAATGATGCCCTGAGTCTATGACTAAGGAAGGGGTCATGCAATTGTGTGGTCTTAATTAAAACCCAATTTATAAATAAAATTTATAGTATTAAAAATATGTCATTATGTGGGGTGTTCTCATCACTAAGCACCAAGTCTTGATTTGACGGGTGCAATACAAATATTCATAGGAAGTGTCTCTCAATTAGAGTGGTAATAAAATATCAAAGGATATATGCAATTCATTTGACTTCTTTAGATATAATGTTTCTCTCTTCAATTTATTTTCATTTTTCTTTTGTGGTAAACTAATGATTCATATGTGGAATATAAGTATTAGGTTCTATTAGTCTCATTTTCAAACAAGTAACCTCACACTAGCAAGAAGTGATTATGATGACTCTAACAAGATGATTAACCATGAAGTAATTGACACCTTTACCTATAGGATAATTTTTTTAAAATAAAATGATCCAACGTAGTTACATCAATAATTTGGCTTCTTGGTCATCCTCAAATGGTGAAAAAAATATCATATAGTATTATACTCCTCGTGTCCGCAAATAGGAGTCATATTTTTCCATTTTGATCTATCTGCGAATAAAAATTCTATTTCATTTTTACTATAAATGATAATAGGGTCCACATTCCACTTACATTTCATTTAAAACTAATATATAGTACAATTGAGACTCATATACCATTACCTTTTTTCCACTAACATTTTTCTTAATATTTCTTAAAACCCGTGCTGCCAAAGAAATTGAATTGGCTTAAAGGAAGACTAGTACTACATAATATTATCTCAAGATTAGCATCGACGTTATATTTATCCAATCGAACAATATCATATGAACTAATTCTATCTGATTTATCAAATTGAACACCAGCAAAAGATACAACCTATGTAATTGAGTGAAAAATTTATGAAGCGACTCAAACAATGAAACGAGTATTGTTATTGGGCCATTGATGAGAGTGATCTCAATATAGGTACACTCATACTCATTAGAAAAAGAAATTTTTATTTATAAACGATAAAATTAATTATCATCTATAAATAAATTAAAATATCGATACTAAATTGTAGGCAAAATTTTTTATTTATATTTGGCCCAAGTTGAAAACTTTAATTGAGTCTAAGGGTGTCCACTATGGGAGCGGCTCGGCGGTCGCCGAAGAGGGGTGTGGGGCGAGGCGGGAGGCGCGGCGGTCATAGTGGCTGGGGTGGCCGCCGCGCCTGAGGACGGGGGAGGGGGGCGGAAACGGCTTCGCCGCGTGCGGGGCGAGGACGCGGCTGGTGGGGGTGAGGCGCGCCTATAGGCGCGGCGGTCATAGTGACCGCAGCTTCCGGCGCGGCGGTTTGGGCGTGCAAAATTTTTTATTTTTTATTTTTCCTTTTTCCTCTATAAATACAACCATTCCCCACTTATTTTTACCATTTCCACAACAATCATTCAACATCTCAGCTCTCTAAAAAATGCACCGAGGAGACGACGAATCACCCGACTCTCAGGAATCGGGATATGGCAGCAATCCGTCAAACCAGTCGGCTAATCCTTTCCATGCAGCTGGATTTGGCGGATATGCAGGTCAGGGGTCGGGATTTGGCGGATATGCGACTCCGTCCCAGACATGGAATTGGAATCAATCTCCCCCACCGTGGGCATCGAGTCCACCCATTCATCCATCTCAGTCGTGGAGGTCTTCTCCAACTCCCCCATTTAAATTACACTTCATTAAAATAAAAAATATTTTAAAATGAAAATTGATTATAAAATTTGGGGGCTATTGGAGGTGTCCACTATAGTGGCGGAAATAGAATTTTGGGGCTATGGACAAAAATCCGGGGCTATGGACAAAAAACTGGGGCGGGGCTATTGGGCGTGTCCACCTTATAGTGGACACCCTAAGACCTATCTTACATCAAAATGGATTGAATGAATCGAATCAAATATCGTTTGGCCCATCCGATAGAGCCCAAGCCCGCTATCTGCTTCTGGTAACCCGAATATCAACCCATTTTGAGTTTCGGATCTTCCCTATTTTCTTGCTATACACGAAGAAGAAAAGCTCAGTTGCAGAAATATAAAAGTGAAGTTTACTCCGAATTTATTGAGAATCTCGCTTTCTTCATTGGTGAGTTAAGGTTTTTCGGATTCAGATCCGTTACAAGTTTTCTTCTGCTCAAATCGCGAAGATTTGTTACTGTAACAACGGAATCCTGTTTGATTCATCGTAATTGAGCTGTTTATTTGATCTGTGGGCAGGAACTTTTGAGGCTTTGGGTTTACGTAATCGAAAATGTTTCTGACAAGGTAATGATGATATGTTTAGGGTTTCTCTGAGGTTTTTGAGCTAATTTATTTTAACAGTGATGTGATTTGTTTTTTTCTCTCGGAATTTTAGGACTGAGTATGATAGGGGAGTGAATACTTTCTCTCCTGAAGGCCGGTTGTTTCAGGTTGAATATGCCATTGAGGCGATTAAGGTATTATTATGCTCATTTCAGTCCGCCAATTGAGTTTTTGTTAATGATTGTGTGTGTATATGTGTGTTAGGTTTGTAACTTCTGAATTGTAAGGTAGTTTTTGTGCTTTCTTTAAGTGTTTTCGTTAATGTGTGTGTGCGCGTTTGGCGTGTAATTTCTGTGTTTTTGTTTAGCTGGGATCAACTGCAATTGGTGTAAAGACTAAGGAGGGAGTTGTTCTTGCTGTTGAGAAGCGCATTACGTCGCCGCTGTTGGTATGTTTACCATTCTGTAAATTAAGCTTGGCTTTAAGCTAGTTTGAGCTTCTATTTTCTTTCTGTGAAAATAAGCGCACATTTCAATTATTGGCTATTAACTCCTTGAATGCATGAGTGTGTGAAGGAAATGTTAACTCCTTGAATGCATGAGTGTGTGAAGGAGATATGATATTTTTGTTCAAAAATGATGTAGGTTGGCTGTACTTGTGATGGTTACCAAGGGTTCAAGTATTTGTTCTCGTTAAAATGTGAATTAGATATGTTATGTGTAGTAGCTTTGAGGTAAAAAATGCTACAGTGCAAAAATAGTGAAATATCAAAGGATACTGCCCAATGCCCACTCCACTTCATTGTAATTTTACGTGCAAAATAGTGAAAGTGTAAATCATATTTACACTTTCTGAAAACCAAGTTGTATTTTACTGTCATTTTAGGCTTTCTATGATGTTCAGTGATCTATACTAGTACTATTTATTTGAATAAATGTCACATTTTACTGCACACAGGAGCCGAGCAGTGTGGAGAAGATAATGGAAATAGATGAACATATAGGGTGTGCCATGAGTGGTTTGATTGCTGATGCCCGCACACTTGTTGAGCACGCCCGAGTTGAAACTCAGGTACCCTTTAGTTTACATTCCTTGTCAGTTTTTAAGACCTGTCAATATTCGGTTTCGCAGATGTTAATTGAATCTGTTGCATCCTGCAGAATCACAGGTTCTCTTATGGTGAGCCAATGACTGTTGAATCTACTACTCAAGCCCTCTGTGATCTTGCACTGAGATTTGGGGAAGGGGATGAAGAATCCATGGTTAGCCTCTTTCAAGTTTCATACATATATCTTGATTTTTTCCAAAGAATTGTTGCTATCAGTAAATCCAGGAATCCCCAAGTTTGTGAAATGTGGTATTCAAAATTCATTGCTCCTCACATTAATCTTCTTGAAGATGCCAAAATCTTAGAGTTGAATGTTAAAGTACTTTCTATACTACTATCAACGAGGTATTTTATACCAGAGGATCTTCTAGAGCTTTTTCTTTCAAGTTTCTGTCTTGTAGTCTCGAGTTGAATACCAGAGACTCTCAATGCCTTTGGAAAGTGTAGATGCATATAGTTTTATGTGTCATGAAGGGTCACTACCCTAATTAAGTTACAAACCATATGCTTGTGCTTTTCTAATTTTCGATCATTGTTTTGTGCAGTCAAGACCTTTTGGTGTATCTCTTCTCATTGCTGGTCATGATGAGAATGGCCCCTGCTTGTAAGTAATTTTAGTTTGATTTGGTAATAGCTCTCTTCGAATAATTGGATACAAGTTGCCTGACATGAAGTCTTCTGCATGGTTGAGTTTCTGTGTTACGGACATAGTGACATAATGCATGTGATATATGTGAAATTATAGAGCTTTCTAAAACCTGAAACATTTGGTTAGCTAATTTTTAATGCTAATTTCAACTAAATTTTCGAGTAGGATCAGCTTCTGTGTGGTAAATTATGACCTTTCTGAATGCTGAAGCTGCTTGTATAGTGGTTCTACCACTCTATAGTCCATACTTCGCTAATTGTGGATAAATTCAGCTGTAAATCAAAGTGTATTTAATACCTTACCTATTATTCCTTTCGGCAGCTCTCCTTGCTACCTGCTCGTTCATTAGAACTTACACTAATTGCGCCATGCACAGGTACTACACTGACCCATCTGGCACTTTCTGGCAATGCAATGCAAAAGCCATTGGGTCTGGTTCTGAAGGTGCTGACAGCTCTCTGCAGGAGCAGTATAACAAGGTATCTAACACTCCCCCTTTTTTACATACACACATCAAAGTTTAATCACAGAAACTCAATTATCTGTTCATTTGGTTATTCAAGTGCACGACACTAGATCTTCAGTTACCTGATTCATTCGTCATGCTTGCAGGAACTGACCCTTAAAGAAGCCGAAACCATTGCTCTCTCCATTCTGAAGCAAGTTATGGAGGAGAAGGTAATTACCATGGACATCACTTTGTTCGTCAGTCTCATCTCATAAGCTTCCCTCTCAATGTAGTGTTTATTAATTGCCATGTCGTTTTGTCTCAGGTGACGGCCAACAATGTCGATATTGCCAAGGTGTCACCGAAATACCATCTCTACTCCCCTTCTGAAGTTGAAGAAGTTATCAGTCGCCTGTAAGAGAAGTGGGATTGGTCTGTTTCTGTTGGCTTTTCTGTTGCTGCAATGTTTGAACTCATTTTGTAGTGCTACTCTATACGTTAGTTTAAACCTTAATTTTCCTATTTTTTTCACTACAGTATTTTTCTGAGTTTTTTTTTTTTTATTATTTTTGGGCTTACGTTATCACCTTACATATCTAAATTTAAAACCTTTTTTTTTCATTTCATTATTTTCTTAGCTTTCGTATTAAGTACTTATATGCTGGAGCTATGTCTAACGTTAATAAGTAATCTCCTTTGTTGCAATGCATCTTTTAATTTTTAGTTTTGGATACATAAGAAATGAATGTCCACTTAATTAAGTGGAGATATAATAAGCATGACAGAAGAAATAGTAGGAGAAAAATAAAATAAAATAATTGATGTTGATTTTTACCATAAAATGAAAATGACTCAACATGATGGCACATTTCCAAGTGAAAAACATATCGAACATCCAAGTCTAATTTATTTCTTATTGTAGCAACAAAACAGCCTTCCAAGTCAAGAAACAGCCAATTTATGAACCCAAAATTCTGAAGATAATGTTGAGCTCAACCCAAATCTTGCTCACCAAAAGCATTTTTATTGTCCTATATTGTTTGTACGAATATAACCTTGGAAAGTCGAACTCGAACTATCGGGCTTTGCTCAGTCGCGATACTCATCCATGAACGCTTTGTGAAAGTCCGTGAGACGAGACACGATGGCTGGTATTCTGTCCTCTTGAGGTAAAATCGTGCACCTGAAATGCCATGTCCCGGGAACCTACAACAACACGGTGCATCAGTCAGCAGTCGAAGAAGAATTCGCAAGAAAAGTCAAAGCAGATATACACCAGTTAGCATGATGAAGCCACTGCTACTCTATATCACATTATTTAGATCTTCTCGTTCGAACGTATTGCCAATCGTTCAATGCTTTACTTAAAACAAATGCTTCCAACTATTATAAGTCGAGTTACTGGTCGTTACCTGTCCGAATCCAGAACCAGGAACGACTACCACTCCAGTGGCATTCAGGAGACGACGAGCATAGAACGCATCAGGGGCAGTTTTCACAGACTTTGCAGCTTCAATTGCTTTGTTTGGCAAGCTAATGCGAGGGAACAAATACATTGCTCCTTCAGCCCTGTTGCAGGTTACTCCCTCCAAACTATTGAGCGCATCTTCGAGAGTCTGAATATGCACAAAAACGAGTTAAAGTCGAGCACGATTTATCTTTTCGCCTATTTCAATCGATAATTGCAAGTTTTATTCACTTTTCTCTCATTGCTTGTGTTTCATTGATGTTTCATTGCTAAGATTCGAGACAAAGTGCTAACCTTTGCCCGTCTCGCTAGGGAGGATAAAATTCCTTCTCTCTCAGCGGTATAAGATTCATACGATTCATCTCCCACCTGCATTGCATCAGATACGAACTTCTAAATACAAGGCGCACAAAGTGGAAATGGTCTGAAAATCGAACAGAGTCACGGTAGTACTAACCTTTGGTGGGCTCATGACGAGGCTTGCGAGAATCTGACCGGATATGTTAGAACAGAGGTTGACCGATGCTAGTTTGTACATCTGCTCTCTTATCTCGGGAGCGAAGCCAGTGACTTCCATGTAACCTCCTCGTTTTCCACATTCTCCGTAGTAACCTGGGAGCATCGAGCAAAAATAATCACATATAGTACTATTTTGAGAAAGTTCCTAAGATTATCATGATACGAGATGTGCCTGTAGCTATACCTTTCGACACGGACTGGAAGGATACCAAAGAAATGTCTTTCTCCCCGTAACCCATGGACCGTGCCACTTTCTTGAACGAGTGAAACTGCTTGTCGGGCACATATATATTTTCTTGGTACACCTGCAGAGGCGCGGCCAGCATCAGCAATAGAGCAAATTTATAAGCTGGTTCTGTCATTTTCAGCGCATTCATACACGTAAAAGTTAACGAGAAGTAAAGAAGAGCATGTGAAGAATAAAGTCACCTCGTCTGCCAAAAGAACGAGTCCTTCATTCTTGCAGAAGTCGACAATTTGCTGTTGGTTGCTCTCAGCCAAAACCTTCAGAGAAAGCGATAAATACGGGAACCAAATAATGAAAAAGGGAATTAGTATCTACAAACACGAGGTTCGACCAGTTTGTTACCTGCCCGGTGGGATTGCCGGGATTTATAACGACTAAAGCCCTCACATCGATGCCCTTTGATCTGGCTGCTTCCAACTGCTTCTTAACATCAGAGACTTCCAAACCCCATCCCGTTGCCTCATCGAGATAATATGGAACCTAGGAGACAACAACGTGATGACTTTGAATAATCCTTCGATTTTGAAGAGAAGAAAAAGATGCGAAACGTACAAGAGAGCCTCCATGCAGGGCAATCGAAGCAGAATACAGAGGGTACTGCGGAATAGGACAAAGGATTCCGTCGTTTTCCGATCTTATCAATAGCTGCATCATCATATGCACCTGAAAGACGAGCACAAATGTTGTTATATCTAGAATTGCACCTGTTTCGTCTGAACAGTGATAGATGAATTTGTGAATACTGCAGGGCTTGCGCCATCTGTCAAGAAGATATCATTTGGATCGGCCGGAAATCCATCACGAGCCTCGATGCCAGAGCATATCGTGTCGCGTAGTCCTTTGATACCCTGATTTTAATGATGAACACAAGTTGATACATCAGTGAATGAGACATGAATTCATCTCATAAATTAGATCTCAAAAGTGCTAATTTTATAACCTGGCTGTGGCTATAAGCTCCAGTGGCTCGTCCAGGAATCTGATCGAGTATCTGAAATGCCCGCTCGATAGAATCAGCACTAGAGATTCACAACAATGATTTTGTTAGAAAACAAAGATTGAACCAAATTACATGCAACCTAACTACTCCACATGTATCCACTGACAATAGACAAAAGGAGAAAAACAGTGCTAAATCTCATTGAATCCAAGCAATCAAGATCCTTTTAAGAGGACAAACGCATAAATTGATCAACTAAAAAGTCGAAAAGCACAACTCGTTTCAATCTCGACGGAAGCAAGTTGAAACATGAATCCTCATTGAGAGGAAACAGTCGCCTATTAAAAATCCCATATCAGCAGGGATACATATTGTCACGACTCCTTCCAATACAACAACGTTAGGTAGATGTGATTTACGATGAATATACCTAAATATCCCCTGTGTTTCGCCTTTATCCAAAATGGCAGGATGGTCACACAAAGCAAGGACCTGAAATCAGAAACGAGGATGTTTGAAATACAAGTAACTGCACAATTTCGAGCTTCGTTGCATCATTAGAGCATTACACACCTCTCTGAAAAAGGTGATTGGCTGCTGCCCAAGAGATTGAGGATTTCCAATATTGCAGTATATTATCTGCGGAAACAAAGAGAAAATGAAGCAAAAGCAGTGTTTCGGCCAATGCTATTGTGATTCAAGTAAACTATAAAAATGCGAAAACTTTCGCAAATTCGATCAAATTGAAATCGCCAAAGCAAGCTTCTAGTATGAATATCATCCTGTGCGAGCTAACGAGAGCCACATTATTCACAGGACTCTCACTAGTTCAAATCCACTTTTTTAAAAAGAAAAAAAATCACAGAGTTGATTGTATCTTTCACTAATGAGAAAACTATCACATAATCGATTCTAGTAAACTATAATTACCAAAGCAAGCTTCTACAAGTATTTGAAGATTGTATCTTTTTGTTTGAACTTCCCACCCTCACTTTCTAATTCATACCACAAGTCGATCAAATTTCTAACATACATCACACATCACGCTACGATTAAAAACCTGCAAGCAACTCAATGTACGATACACTACTCACCTCATTGAAGGGATGAGAATCTGGATTGACCTTCAAGTCTTCTTGTAATTTCTGTCAATACAAAACATGTAAAATAACAACCTCAAAGTTCACAAACGAAATGCCTATGATGCATCGAAACTAAAAAGGGTGAATGAACTCGTTTACCTGAGCAAGGTTTACGATTTCACCACGGACTGCATACTCACATTCCAAAACCTGGTAAAGAAGTTTGTTCGATTATTAGATTTTCCCCCCCTTTTCTCCAAGAATAATAATTGAACAAGGAATCAAATGCTGATAATACGAAACACCATGAAAAGGAAAAGCAGCAAATCCGAGATAGGTATCACATCATCAATTAGAACAAAATCACTTCTTTACAGACTCCTAATTCAGATAGGAAATGTTTGAATATGGAGCCCTTCAAAGTGATACAGACCAAGATCCAATTATTTGTGGGCTTCCATACATGTTTTTTGGCCCGGTAAGGTTCCTATTCTTACTAGGATGATTATGGCTCACTACATTGCCTATATGTAGTTGTTCTCTCATTGTAAGTTGTATCCGAAAACATAGTGAAATCCATAGCTTGGCATCACGCCATCCGTACACACACGTCGTATCGGACTGGATAAACACTTTATCTTGTATTAGTGATTACTTGTTCTTTATTATTTCCTAACAACAAACACTTAACACTCAGACATACAGCTCAAGAAACAAGCTAATGATCAAAAACATAATCAAAATAACTAATCACACAGAAAAACAACAGTGGAAAATGAAGCAACATAAAAATGGAAGACTGAGAGTAGTGACCAGCTCAGTATTGACAGTATACCCCACAAAAAACAGAAGGTCAACTAATATAGAAATTCACACACAAGAATCAAAACCTACAAACACAAATCATAACCACTCCCAAAATCTGATCATAAACATTAAAAAACAATACTAACACCACAAATAAAAACAAGCGGGAAACACCCGAACAAGATTTTAAAAAACAAATCACCTTAGGATTGATCGAATCGATCTTGATAGGGGTGGAGGAATAATCAGAAGCCATGGATTCAGAAGGAGCAGAGGGATTCGAAGCAGCAGAGCTCAAGAAACGCAGGAGAATAGACGATTGGGGCAGCGGATTTTGATGTGATTGAGATGAGAAGACTGAAGCGGTGGGATGCTGCAAACTGACAGCACAGATTTTCCTATGTGCTAACAAATTATTGGACTTTTCCGCCGCAAATTTCCGCATTTTTTGATTTAAAACGGAGCGGAACGTGAAAAGGCTTTCTGGGTTTAATCTCTGCTGCCGAAAGATTTAATCTTTTGGCTGAAATGGCAAAGGGCGATGCACTGATGTTTAAGGATTCTTGCCGAACAATCTGACTTTATAATTTATAGGCTAGGCAATAACTCAAATTTGGGTCCCACTTTTGGTTATATTCTGGTAAAATTAAACCTTGTTCTATTTTTGAATGTATCAAAGTGGTTCAAGTGTTTAAGGATATATTAATATTACTTCTGCTTATTTCACTTTTATCATAAATGGTCAACAGTTCACACATTACACCAACTTATTTCACTCACATTTTATTATAAAAGTAATATACTCACTCTGTTCCACGACAAGTGATCAATTTTCCATTTTAGGTTATTTCACTATAAGTGATTGATTTCATCTTTTAGCAAAAAAACAAAATATTTTACCTCTCTTAATTTATTCCATCTCTCTTACTCCCTCCGTCCACGAAAAATAGGACACATTGTGAATGACACGGGTTTTAATGTGGAATTAGTAAAGTAAGAGAGAAGTAGTGTTAGTGGAATGTGGGGTCCATATTATTAGCAAGAGAGAATGGAAAAAAGTAGGAGAGAAGTTGTTGAAAACTTTCTTTTTTTAAATGTGCTCTATTTTTTCGTGGACAACAAAAAATGGCAAATGTGCTCTATTTTTCGTAGTCGGAGGGAGTATTTTTTTTTCATCTTTCTTACTTTATTCTATCTTTATCTCTCCTGCTTTTTCCTCTCTCATACTTTATTCAGTCCACTTTAACTCAATAAATATTACTCCCTCCGTCCCAAGTTACTTGAGTCGTATTCTTTTTTGGGTTGTCCCAAGTTACTTGAGTCATTTCCCTTTTTGGCTAAAAACAAAACATCTAATCACTTTTTATTCTTTCTCTTACTTTACTTTTTCTCATCTCTCTTACTTTATTCTCTCTTCTACTTTATTTTACTTTATTTAACTCATTAAACACAATTTTCTTAAAACTCGTGCCAAAAAGAAACGCCTCAAGTAACATGGGACGGATGGAGTATTTCCTTAATTCCCGTGCCCAAAAGAAACTCATCACTTGTAGTAGGACGGAGGGAGTATGTAAATGAGACTGATATTCCACTAACTTATTCAACCAATTTTTCTTATATTTCTTAAAATTCATGTTCCAACTAATTAGGACTCTCGGACGGAAGAAATATTTATTTATAGTAATAATTAATAGAACTGTCAAAAGTGATATGATGGGATACAATGAATGGTCAGATCGGCAACATATTTTATTTTCCTTTGAAATATTTGTAACATTTAAAAGTTTTTACTATCTGTCTATAAAACAAGTCATTTTAGTGTTTGTTTTGAGTAGAATTTGAAGTTTGATTTTTTTAACTGAAAGGGTCTCGACTATGCATCTACCTAATCTAGAGAAAAAATCACCAAAATAAAATTACTCTACAAAATAGTCAACTAGCAACCGTATAAAGTTTTGATGGAATTACAAATTTTCAAATACCAAGCGAATTAATTTTACAATACAAAGTTGTTAGAGAGAGAAGAAATCAAAATTAAACAAAAAAAAAACTAATTGTGTAGGTATATGTTAAGTTATGTGGAATCAAAAACCACATTTGATTCAGCCAGCCTAGATGGGCCTTGAATAAATGAATTCACAGTGTACTTTGATGCCTCGGCCGTTGTGACAGTGGGCCTATACCCGACCCAAGAAATCCAGCCCAGTGGGTTCAAAAACCCGCCGATTTCGGTCTGCATCGTCGAGTAATCTTTCCAAGGCCGGCCCAAATAAGTTGGTGCAGTGAGCTTATCAAATGGGCCCATCACACATCTTTGGATGGAAATGCCAGTGTTTTGGTTAGGGTCTTTCTTGCCTTGTGCAGTGATGGTCACAAATTGGTTGGGCATGGGCTGCCTAGGCTTGGTGTTGCACTTTTGGAAGACGTTCCCGAAGATGAAGTCGATGGTGCCCGTGACGTTGCACTCGCGGTAGAACTGGCGATTCGAGTGGGGGTAAAGGGTGTCTTGGAAAGCATAGAAGGAGAACCGGTGAAAGACGGATTGGTCTGAACCCGAACCGAAGGCCACGGCCTGGTGCTTGTGTGGCCCGGCCGTGTTTATGAACCCTATGTCCCGGGCTATAAATCCCTTGTTGCACCAAAAAGTTAATTTAGCTATTAAAAAAATATCAAATCTTAAGAGAGATATTGAAGAGTTCACTTTTGGCACTTGCTTGCAAGTCTAAACTTAGTGACTAAAATAAGTAGAAGTCCACTATAATTTCCATATTATTTTATTTTGGTTTGCAAGTCTATTATAGAATAATTTCTCTACCTATGTGAAACTACACATATAAAGAAAATAAAAGTAATTAACGTAAAAACATTTCAAATTACTTTTATCAATGTAAATGAGATGAGTGTGTAGACACCACACTTAATACACATGATTGGTAACTAACCATATTCATACATTAAGCATATTTAGTGAATAAAATAAATAAATCAAATATTGCAACTTTAAATTAACAAATGAAAAGTGGAGGTTCATGGTTTTGACTACCAAAGTGAGAGCAACAGATATTATGATGTTGACCTAAAAAATTCACATGGTAGTGTCTCAAGACTTTCATGACATGTTATAGCATGATCTAGTTGAAGCATTATTTGAATCAAATCACATGTTATCTGACATTTTCAGATCATAAATTAGGGGAGTGCTTACCTCAGATTTGATGCTATAATTATATATCTAAAGTCCAAACAAATATTTAAAATCAATATCTAAACTCGCTATCAATTTGTTAAATTATAGTCCTAATATATATTTTTATACTTCAATTAAAATTAGAAATTAAATAAAAATAAAATACTAGGAGATTGAAACACTAGAAGTGGCGGCGTCGAAGGTGGCGACTCCGTTCTTTTCGGCGGAGATCACCGTTGCAGCAGCGCCGTCGCCGTAAATCATCACATTCCAATGCGCCTTCTCCAACAACACATTCTCCTTATACACTCCGGCCTTCACATATATCACAAATCTCGTCTTACTCTTTTTCTTAAGCATCTTCACCGTCGTCACATCGCCGGTGCCATCCGCCGCCACCGTCACATCCGGCTTCGGCCTCACCTCCTATTAAGTTCTATTATGATGAATCCCACTGAACAACAAATAAGATTCAATATTATCTAAATTATTAAAGCAAACGACCCTTTATGTATATCAAATTATTTTTGAATTGTTGATGGGCTTTTTTATTAAATGTGTGCCCATTAGAAACAGTATGAGAAGAATTAAGGAGGAGTAGTATCTTTTCTGAAGGAAGAATTTATTGGTATATTCTATTTTGGCATATATAAATTGTCCCTTTTAAATTCTAACAAATTGGTTGTGGCTAGTTCAGCGGCAAGCCTCCGAATTACTCAACCGTATGTTTGAGAGCATAATGAATGAAATTTAAATGAGAAGGGCCCTCTATATGCTATTCCTTTTAACCAAATCTCTAAATATAACAACAATAATATATTTTCTTACTTAAGCCTATCTTTAGATTGTCATTGTTATTTCTCTCTCCTACAATTTCATGCCATTCTTATCTTGCAATCCCCAATAATTTCATGTCATTCCTATCTGTCTATCCACAATAACATGAATCACTTGAAAAACATAATTTTAAATAAAGTTTACAATATATAGTCTCTATCAATCTTTTTTCTGTGTGCACTCTTGCATCCAAGTCCTATAATTCTCCCCTTTAAATTTTTTAAAACAGTAGCATTAAACATTAGAGAATAAGACATGTTATAGCCTTTAGTATTTGGAATGATATAGTGTAGGTTGGGATGAAACATTCAAATACATATAATAGTAAGATTAAATAAAATCAAACATATAATATGAGTACTAGGGATGTCAATCGGGCCAACCCATTCGGGTTGACGGGCCATTCGGGTACGAGCTATTCAACCCGTCGGGCCGACCCGTAACCCAGGCCAACCCGCCTAACCCGTAACCCAACCGGGTAAACCCGAATAGCCCGATTTCAAATTCGGGCTGCAAAATTGCAACCCTAACCCTGTATTTTTATCGGGTTGTTCGGGCCGGCCCGCGGGTTCCGGGTTATATTGACATCCCTAATGAGTACAAAAAATCTAGATCGCCAAATGGACCCCTGTGACCTGTCGATAACATTTGGGCCGGGTGGTAAGCATTTAATTTTCTAGATCCAAAATCAATAATACATAAAAAAAAATTGGAAAATCTTTTTTGTTTGTTGTGAAAAAAAAATGTTTTATAAATTTCTCAAATCTTCGGTCTCCAAATGTTATAATGTGCTAAAAATACTCTTCATGTAATAACGTGCTAAAAAATTGCAACTTTTCATTGTTATTTAATAACATTATTACACTCCACAAGATGACAAGATACAACTTATTCGTAATTTCGACACAAAGCCACAAAATTACACATTAAGGATTATTGAACCAACTCAAATGGGCCTTAGCTATGGGCCTCAATTATAAAAACCATGAGAAAAAAAATTAGCAATCACTAAAAATTACGCACACAAGAATCACAACCCTAGTGAATAAGGGAAGCCGGTTGACGGCAACCAACTCCCACCGGCGACGAACTTCCCCGGCGTATAACCTGCTGCCTCGGTCGAGCTCGTGATCACCTTGTACCCTTTCCATTTAACCCTTCCGGAAGTGGACGCCCCGGCCCCCGTGTTTTGATACTCTTCGTAAGTCAGAGTATTGAGGGCGAAACTCCCACTCCACTCATGCCACCCGGCCGGGTGTATCACGTCCGTTATAGATGACTGCATGATGATGGTTCTAGCATATTCCTTCCAGGGCCGTCCAAGATAAGTAGGAAAACTTTTTTGGACAGACTTCAAGTCCGAAGTCGCTCCAATCCTACTTTTTTGTATCACTATGCCTGTGTTCTGGTTCGGGTCAGTTCGGCCGTGAGCCGTGACCATGTTCTTTTGACCAGAATTAGGGCGACGGGCATGGATGTCGCAATCTTGGAGCACTGAGGCGGCGTTGCCAAAGATGAAGTCGACCGTGCCGGCTATGTAGCAGTTTATGAAGAAATTTCGATTGGAGTGGACATAGAGCGTGTCTTGATAGGCTAGAATGTCGCATTTGTAGAATGCGGAAAGATCCGACCCGACCCGAAGCGCCACGGCTTGGTGCTTGGAGGGCCCGGCCGTGTTTTGGAAAGTGATGTCTCGGGCCAAGAACTTTTCTCCTACTACAGCTGCAAACCAACATTTGAGATGCCATGTTATTTCATTAAAAAAGTGGATGCAACTACTTTATAAAGCAATGGCATTAACGAAAACATCAAAAGGTGGTTGAAATGCGATAGTTTGAGTTGATAGTTTGACTAAATATTAGACTATATTATATATTGTTGTGATTTTATGTAACCTATTACAAATCTAGTGACTAAACAATTGCAACCACTATTTACCGATAGTGATAGCCAATTTTTGTTTAAAGAAAAATTAGTAAAAGTACATAAGAAAGCAGTCAAATAATTTGTGTCGGTGAATTAGGTGTCGGCTCGGGTTTTAAGTGTCAATTAAAGCGTAATTAAAGGAGGGAAGTAAGCGAAGAACGTGCTAACTTATGAATAATCACATCAACAAAATGAAACACTTCAATGTTATTAAATACTGCTTTAAGAGACGTAGAATTTATTTCCTGTCTATATAATCCAAATTTTGCACTTAAAATAATGAAACAAGAATTTCTTTTAATTTATTTCGATGATAGAAATGTTTACATAAAAACATTAATACCGTACTTAACAATATTAATAAATATAGTAATTTTTTTAGGGGTTGAGCCTCTCGTGACTTATGTGTCAGTCACTCTACGCAAATATGTGTATGAATAAGAAATAGTATATTGTATATAACATAGTACTAGTATGCATTTATAGTATTGCCAATAAAGCTAAAGAAAAAAAATTATATTTAATAGTTCTATACAATTTTTTTATCATATCCATATCTATATTTTCTATAATGATCTACAGCCAAATATTTGCATGCAAATATACCGTGAAAAATTACTATCTTATTTATATTCCTAATATAGTCTATGTAGATGTAGCATCCACGTCATGATTTATTTAATAGAAAAAGGTCAGTCACTCAGTTCCATGACAATTGACAAGTTGACTAATTATATTCGTTTTCACCTAGAGCATAACTTTATGTCTTTACAACTGGGCAATCGAAAAAATATCAGGGAATAAGAATTAGTATTAAAATTCTAATAGAATACATAATTTTAGCCACTAATTATAATTATAAGATTATTATTAGTAATACATTGGGACCCAATTCTAGAAATATGGAAGGCATAAGAAACGTAATGTAGTAAACAATTTGCTACCTTCTTTCTCTTCTTTGCTATCTTATCTAAAACTAAAAGACACACACTAAAAACAAAGAATTCATAGTAGTTCGATTTTGCACTCAACGTTTTGTATGTATAATACAATAACCCACCCCTAGTCTTTACTTTGTTCTACTCTAGTCACTTTCGACACCTAGTGACCACACACACATATTCGACTTTTGTCAATATTTTCTTAAACCAGATCACTTAATTACATGCAGCAATTTCGAATTTGTATTAGTATTGATCATAATGTCCTACAATTATTTAACTATTGATACAATATCTAATTCTAGTATCTTCCACATACCATAGGAAAATTCCATGTAGCTAGATAAAAAAATGTTAAAATATAGTACTAATATAGTAGAAGTTACTACTATTAATTATTTGGATGTAAATGACCCTTTTACACGAAATTTATCGTATAATTATCGAAATTTTATTGTTCCGTATTTTTGTTAAAATAGCTAGTATTCCTATAATTTAGTATATATTTCACTATTTTGAAAATTAGGCATATTGTAGTACTTTTCATTTATTTACATAAATAATGGTTTAGTATATATTATACGGAAATGGCAAACATAAAATATGAATAATTAAACCAAAATATGAATTAAACCGAATTAATATGATGCTTACTTTAGAAAGTTGAAAAGGAAAGAAGTGGAAAAATGATTATGCATGCACGAAAAAAACATTAAAAACAAAAACAAACAACAAGTAATAGACGAAAAAGCAAGAACCGTAACTCACCAACTGTAGCGGAGTTAAACGTGGTGCTTCCGTCGACAACGTTCTTGCTGGCGGTAATGATGGTGGTGGTCCGCCCATCTCCGACGAACATTATGTTCGTCTTCTTCTTCGGCACCTCCACGTTCTCCCTATAAACCCCCGCCTTTATCCTAATCACGTACCTCTTGCTGCTCTTCTCCGGCGCCGCCGCCACCGCCGCCGCCACCGTCTTGTAGTTTCCGCTCCCATCCGCCGCCACCACCACGTTCGGCGTCACGGAGGAGGACTGCAGCAGCCGCCTGTCCCCCGCCGACAGCCACTCCGGCCAGCCCCCGTCCGTCGCCGTGAGCTTCCTCCCGGCGTTGAGCTTCCTCTCCTCCTCCGCGTCCTTCTTTGTCATGTTGGTGAGCATCGCGAGCGAGTTGCTGCAGAGCTGCTCGACACGAACGACCTGCCCTCCTATGAAGACTTCTCGTACGTGCCTGTCGGCCTTGTTGTACGAGAAGCCGTCAAGGCAGGTTTCCTAAATTACAAGAAGAAAAACTTGTGTGAGATCGAATAGTAGTATATTACTAGTAAAAAAATTAGTTTCAAAATGAATATTTTTTAGTTAGCTCCATTTTTTGTTATTTAAACGTGTAAAGATGAAAAAAGAAAGTTATGTCAAGCAGTCGTGAATAGCAAGACTTGAAACAAGACACCAAAATAATTTGAACAGTTACTAGTGACAGAGCGGTTAATGACTTTTTACGTTCGAGTTTATTATAGCATGACTATTGAATTTAATGTTGCAATTACAAAAATTTTACCTGATTGGTAATGGCAGAGGAGAGTAAGGTTTTGAGGTCGTCGGCGTGCGCCTCGATCGACTTCTTAAACGGGTACTCGTTGAGCTCATCGATGGCGGTCTCGAGCTCATCTAGCGTCTCGTCCAGCGTCTCAAGGCAGTCCTTTAGCGCCCCCTTCTCCCGCTTCGTGAAGTTGCCCTTGTCGTCGGCGAGGAGCTTTCCGATGGAGGCGTAGTTCCGCTTTACGGCGGCGATCGTCACGTTCAGCGACAAAGTGATGATGTCTTTGGGGGATTTCACCTTCTTGCCGCCGTCGAGAGAGCCGGCGATGGCGGAGTAGCAGAGCTCAGGGTACAATGTGCTGCTGCAGGAGGATCGAGCGATGGCGTGGGCGCCGGAGATTTTGAGGGCAGCGCTGTCGCCATCGCCGGAGGAGCTGTCGCGTCGGGATTTTACTCCGGCGGTGACGCCGATCACGGCGGAGACTAGGACGGTTGTGGCGAGGAGAGAGAGGAGGAGTTTTTTTCGGGTGGCTTTGTCGCCGGAAAATGATCTTCCGGCGAAAAATTGGCGGAGGCGGGACATTTTTTTGAAAGATGAAAGAGAGAAGGGATTGGTTGAGAATTTGCTTAAGGAAGAATGAGTGAACCTTCCATTTATAATGTAAGATTATTATTTTAAATTCAAATTTATTTTAAAAGTTTATATTCTATTGTGTGAAAAATGATTGTTGTATTTTTATGCATATAAATTTTTAAAAAAAATTAATTTCATGACTAAAATATGGTTGATTCATATTTTTCTTGATAAATAATGAGTACTTCTAAATATCATATAGTAGTATATTTATAAATATTAGATAATTTAAATAGAATATGGGACAAAGCTCATCAACTTAACAATTGACACACGCAATGTTGTTAATTGTTATACAATTGATTGGGGCTGCTATGGATTCTTTTTCTTTTCATTTTCCTTTTTATTGAAAGAAAAATAGAAGAAAAATACTTTCCAACTCTTGTTAAAAATATCTCGTATTCATTTAATTATTTCAATAGGTTTTTGGGAGTATTATGCAAGTGTGCAAAGATTATTTGACGCATTATTTAGACTTGCATCAAAGATTATTTGTCGAGAAAGTTTAATTTATATGAGTACCATTTTTTAAAAAAAATCTTGCATTTTATTAGCAAAATTAGTATGGGAATTTTTGGATTTTCCTTGATAAATAATGGGTATTTCAAATGTATAAGAGTAACATGTTTAATCACTAAATTATTACTAATATAGTTTAAATTCTTTCAATATGTTGACAAAGTCTATCAATTTAACAATTGCCACACGCATATTGTATAGGGATGGCCCGGATGGGGCTGCTAGGGAATAGGGATTCTTTTACTTTTGTCATAAAAGAAAAGGAAAGAAATTAAAATGGAGTACACTTTACAAGTTCAACTTCGTCAAAATATCTCTCTGTCATCACAATATTTCATTACTTATTTTTAATAATAATAAAGAATTTTGTCGGAGTATTATGCAAGTGTGCAAATTCACATCATTTGGCGGATTAGACTTACATAGATTAAGGTTCCTTAAAATTAAGTATCAAGCACAACTGAGTTTAGTATGGTAAAATTCTTACGGTTTAATGTTTTCAACTATTCCAGTTTTCTTCATAAATTTATATTTATATATTCATGGTTTAAACTCTTTTTTTTTATATATATCTGCATAGGATACTAAATAAAGCGTCTACATGCTTATATTTCACAAATAGACTTTACTTAGGGAATTGAGTTGCTTAAGGTATATACCCATTTGAAAAGTATTGCCTTTAAAAAAAAATGGTTTCATTTTTCTCAACTATTTAGTTTAGGTTGCTATGTTACTATTTCAAAGACGCTTCTTCTACTTCCATTAGGTTGAACTTTCGAGTAACCAGGATAGATGGATTATGAGAAACATTAAAATTTTAATTTCACTCTTTTGCACGAAAATACAAATTATGCAAAAGTGACAAACATAAAGTGTAATACTAGATCTCATTTATAAAATTCAAATGCACGGTAAATAATTTCCTTTTACTACTTTTTATCCAAAAAGAGAGTGGGGACTGCCTTTCACAAAAAGGAATTGTGTTATTGCCCTAAATGTACAATTAATTTGAAATGTTCAAACTTTTTAAATAAAAAATTCATAAAATTCTAATAAAGTTGATTAAAATATAAATTTCTTTGTTGATTGAATGAAATTAAGAGGCTTTCATCCAGTCATGTATATTCTTTCTTGATTTATATTATTAGGAAATAATAAATTGAAAGGTGGACACAAAGAGAAAAGTGTGAATCAAAAAATAAAGATTGCAATCATGAGCACTTTATTCAATTATTTATACTTTTTGCTAGAAAATAGACAATTTCATAGATAGTGATACCAGCTCTGGTTTCTACTAGGAGTATAATATTACGATATTTAGATCATCAATATAATTAATTAAGTAATTATTACTTGTCTATATATATAAAATCTTCTTCTTAATTCGACCTGAAACGGTATTAGTACCAATCCTTTGAATCCCACCGACATGTACTGGGATTCAAAAATATTTAATTAATTTGATGTCTTTAATAAGGTCAAAATCAATCATGCGCCTATATATATATATTATAAAGTATGGATAATTTTGAATTCTTTCACCCAAATTAGTTATAAATTATGGATAATTTTGAATTCTTTCCTTTGTTTAATAGTAATACCTAGTTTTTGGCACTTTATATTTGTAACTATTGTATATTCTCACCTAGTTAAATGGGTGTATAAAATTGCTTTATTGTTTTATAATTATATATTAAAAAATGTTTTGATTAGTGTACAGCTATGGTGTCTGCTGGAAAGAATATATGTTTTTACAATATTTTATTTTTATTTAATTTATTATATTTCTTTGAAAGCATTTTTAGTCAGACCCTCACATGCATATGATGATGCATTGGGTAGGTGTAGTACTGTACATATGTTATTTAATTATCAAACAATTTTTTTCATCTTGGTTAGTGATTTTCTGTCTTATCTTGTGTGTCTTTGGTCATGATCAAGAAATAAATTTATATATGGTTTAAGTTAAGCAGATTCCAAGGTACAAAATTAATTTACCAAGTACTAGAAATGAGTCCTCTGCATTTTTAATTTTTAATATTGTAAAGCCCCACTTTGTACTTGTGTTAAATTGCTTTAAATTGAGATTGCTGTGTTTGGAAATTAAATTTCATGACCTTAGATAAAAATTGTCAATTGATGTCGATAGATATTTTGTATTCAGCATAATAATTCAATAATATTATCTTTAATTTATTAAGAAAACTCAGTTATTAGTAACAATAGGGGAACTTCAAGATGAGTTGGTATGCCCATGCACTAATATTTTGACAAATAGATCCATAAATGATCACTTGCATATAAAAATTCAAGTAAATATAGAAAGCTTTTCAAATATTGCAACTGTCAAATATATTTGTATAAGTATAAACTCATACATATATTTTGCATAATTTAAAGACAAGTCATAATATGTCATGACATTTCATCCTTTACTTTTTTCCTGTTTTATATTTATGTATACATATACGAAAAACACTAGTATAATACGCTATATTTTAAAATTTATCAGCATATTAACTAATTAATATTAATTTGATCAGCATATTAAGTAATTTTTTTTATTAATTTCAGCAGTGCTAAACTGACGCTATCGTTATTAATTAAATTAATCATGCTATCAACAACTCTACTTTATTTAAAGATAAATTATTTGTGTAGTAGTATTATGTTTACAGAATGTATGAATAATCCAGTTTAAATTTTTTTAAATATTTTATTGAATTTCTAATATGTTAAAAAAATTACATTAAAAATAATATTAATAATATATAAATAAAATTTAAGCTATAACCTACTTTATAATTATTAAGTATATTTCTTGTATATATGCATTAAATATAAAAGAGTAAAAATTAAAGTATTTCATGATATTGCGTATAACTTTTGTTTATTAATTATGCTAAATATATATTTAAAGTTGTATTTGTATAAATATTAGTGAGGATCACAATCTTAGGAAGAAATTCTATATTTACTTGAATTTCCATATGCAAATGATCCTTTATGGATCCATTTGTCAAAATATTAATGGCCGGGCATACCAACTCATCTTGACATGTGGTATGTTCGAACTAGGGAATATTTTCTCCAGGATCATTCAGAAAATAATTAATACACGTATTTTTATTCGTTAATGTGGCTTTTTTGAAGCACCAATCACGGCACATAATTAATTGGATTCGTTTGCCACTAGTAAAGCAAATTTCCTTTATTCGGCTTGTAGCTAGACTTTAATGATAATTATTCGACTTAAATAAATAAATATTGTGTCGTATAGTAGTGTATATTAGTTAGACAATTTGGATTTATAAATTTGACACTTGGTGAAAAAATAGATTGAATTATATTGGTAGTTTTGTTTTGTTTTCAGACTCTGCCTGCGTTAGTTACTAAAAAAATAAAAAAATTACAATTGCATTCCAAAAAATATTTATCCAGTTGAAATGCAAATGTAAATTTTTTGTTATAGAAAAAAAAGTAATGTCAAATAAAGCCACCTCTTTCTCGACTCATTCAATTTATTTTATTAGATTACCATATCAATAATGTGCATATTATTCCATGTAGATAATATTTTGAAACCAGATGTTCTAGGTTATGAATCAATTAAAGATAGTTCATTTATTTTATTATAGTACATTACCATATCATGATCACATGCTGCTAGTGATAAAATGCAAACTCTATATATTGTACAAACTCCAAACTATGATATTGACCGTAAGAAAATGTCAACAGATGACAAAATAATAGTAATAAAAAATGTCAACACAGTTTCAACACAATGTCAACACAACATCAACCGTTAACACTGTGTTTACATTTTTTGCTGCTATTATTTTGTCATCTATTGACATTTTCTAATGATCCAAATTATAGTTTAGAATTTGTATTTATTACATCCTCCCTCTATAGTATGTGATTAAAGTAAATCTGTTAATTAACTATTGATTAAATTATGTAATGACTCACAAGCATTATGTTTCATTAATTTGTAATAATTTTTTCATCTGCGTTTTAATTTGTAGTGTATCATATTCTGATATTCATATACGGATGTTGAGAAGTCAACTAGTTGGGAAGCCACTTCTTTTTCTCTGTTTGTTTTAATTCGCGAGTGCTTTATTTTCAATATTTTATATAGACGTTAATAGTTAGCCCATTTTGAGCAGGCCTATACTCCTAGAAGTATTTTTGCTAGTTTTGCTAAATTAATTAATTATCCAAACTGAATTCTACTTGGAGTTGGAGAGGAATTCCCACACAAAAATAGCCACGCGAAGCTCTTTCAAAAACGAAGAGATTCATATGCATTAGGGACTGATTGGACTTCAAAATCTCCAATAATATTGTCTCAAATCAAGGCTGCTGCATATCCACATATTTTATACATTTTTCTACACATTCTTAACAAAATGGTCAACATAACAACATAATAGAGAAGTAGATATAAACATGCCCATTAATAGACGGAATATGATCAAATTCATACAAAACCACTCTCTAAAACCATGTAAAATCCAAGTGTGTGAGTTGCGAACCTAATAATTTAGGTTTGAAACCTATGTTTTGAAATCTGTGGTTCTTATATAGTATCTTATAATAATAGATGACATGTGGAGCGTAGAGGAATGGGAGAAGATACAAACGTTCTTTCCTATTTACGAAAATGGGAGTCGAATAATCATGATAACTAGGCTGTCAAACTTGAGTTCCCAATTGAATCTGTCTTATAGAATTGGTATGAAATTTCTAGACAAAGTTATTAGTTGAAGATTGTTTTGTAAGACTGTGTTCAGGAAAGAAAGTTGTCCTCGAGTTGGAGATTAGTGGAAAGAAAATCGTAGCGAATTGTAAAGGACTTCATTTACCAATTGTTACGATAGGAGGTGTTTTGGCAAAATATGAGCGCATAAGAGAATAGTTGGAGAGTATAGATCAAGATTTAAATTCAATTGTCATTAACAATATAAGTGACGAATTTTGCTTGAAAAAATTGAGGATGAGCTATATCTACCTCTCAAACTATTTGAAGCCATGGTTTTTTGTATATGAGTATTTTCGAGGAAGATAGTCATATCCGTGTGTCAATGCTTGAAAAGCTACGAGTTTCCAAATGATTTTTAAAACTAAAGGGGTAAATGTTTGGAAACAATTGCACAAGAGTACATGAAAGAGTTGGTTGATAGAAATCTCATTTTAATTGATAAGTTGGAGTCTATTGAAAATATTAAGTATTATAAAATTCATGATTTGTATAGAGATTTGTGTTTGTAAGAAGTTGACAATCGTGTTACGAAGGATGATGATCCAATTAATAATAGGGAACACCGAGTTGTTCTTAAAACTCCACTGTTATTAAAAGGTGAAGTTTTGGGATCTTCGGCACATGCTTGTTCCATTATAGCTCAATTTTAGCTATTTAAATGATTAAATTTTAGTAAAAAAATACATTAATTGAAATAAAATAAATAAATATCCATAAATTTATTTATTAAATTATGATTAATTGAACATGAATAGTACTCCAATAGAGATGGTGAACATAAGACTTTAAATGAACTTAGAGCATCCCCAACAGTGCTCGTGTTGAAGGACCGTGTCCGTGCCGACGGCCCGACACCCTGCTGTCCGCCGCTGCACTCTTGCCGACGACACGGCACTGCTCGATACATCGAGCACGTTCGTGCCGCTGAGCAGGGCGACGTGGCATCACTCCATTGGCCAACGGCATAGCTGTTGGCATTTTTCATTAAAAAAAATCTAATTTTAATTTAAAAATCATTTTTTAAAAAAATGCATTTTCCCACTTCCCAATAAATTATATCCGTTTTCTCACCACTTTTAATTTATTTTTCAATTTTTTCCCCAAAATTCACATTTTTCATCTATAAATACCCTCATTTCCACACAAAATTTTTTACACCACACTATACAATTCTCACATCAATTCTCAACCTTTCACTTCACTCTTAAAAAAAATGTCCGGCTCCGGCGGTCACCCCTCCGGCTCCCGTGGTTGGAACCACGAATGGTTCCCTAGTCCGAAAACGGAATTCTCGCCCTCTCCTCTAACCCAAGGTTCTCAAATTCCGGATGACTACCGTCCTTACCCGGTGGACGAGCAAGATGCCCCCGATGGCCGATACGGGTGGGCACCCGAACAAGAATCGGGAGGGAGGGAGCGGCGGCTCCCAAACTTATCCTATTCCTCCTCCTCGTAGCACTCGTGTCATGGGTCGTGGCGGTGATCCTCACGTCCGCACCACGTACACTCCGAGGGAGATGAATATGATGTTTAAAGCCTATTTGGAAATCTCCGAAGATCCGGAGGTTGACACGAACCAAAACGGGGATAGGTTTTGGTTCCGCGTTTCTCGCCGGTACAATGCCACCTGACTGGAGGGAACCATCGAGCGCAATGAGAGTATGATGTGCAATGCCATCTTCAGAGCCAACGAATAAATCCAAAAGTTACAAGGGATTTACCTCCAGGAACAGGAGTCGGCGGGGAGCGGCAAGAGCGAGCTCGACATCATCATTGCCTCCATTGCGACCTACCAATCTTGTTATTACAAAGCATTCAAGTACCTTAGCGCTTGGTAGGAGGTGCGTACGCATTCGAAGTATAGGGGAGACTTATCATCCTCCTCCAGCTCCTCCAACAAACGGTCGAGGTAGTTATCCAACTTCGGCTCGGATGATGTGTCTAGCTAGCTTGCCGCAGCTAACTTTGGTAGCCCCGACGCCGGCCCGAGTAGTTTTCAACGTTGGCCGCAAGGAAGGAAACAGGCAGCGTCCAACCGCCGTCGCGCCGCTGCCGTTGCCGCTCTTGCTCTTGCTCCCTTTGTGCCACCTCAACCGCCCACTAACTCGTTGTGGACCCTTTTGGCTCAACTCAATATGGCCAATACATCGCACATGTCTCCCGATCAACTTGATTCACATTATGCAATGATACGAGGTCTCCTAAAAACATTGGGGATAGAATAGTCTTCCACGAAGGTATTTTAAGTATGTAATTTTTAATTTGTATGATTTTAATTATGTAATTTTTATTTTTTAGGATTTTAAGTATGTAATTTTTAATTTGTAGGATTTTAATTATGTAATTTTTATTTTTTAGGATTATCAGTATGTAATTTTTATTTTTTAGGATTTAAGTATGTAATTTTTATTTTTTTAATTTGTAATAGTAGTTCGAGTATTTTTAATGTATTTTTATATTGTAGAAATGTTTGTAGTAATTGAAGTATTTAAATTAAATAATGGAATGGTGGGACCACCCTTAAGCATGTCTTTGGAAGAACATGGATGTGTGTGTTGTGTTCTTGGGGAAGAGTAGAGAGTAAAAAATTAATAAATGTGGGACCGGGTCCCCATCCATGCTCTTGATGGGGATGCTCTTAGGTAGGCCTGTCAAATCGGGTACCCGCAGATACCCGACTCGGGTATCCAATCTCGAAAAACCGGGCATCCAATCCCTATTTTGGATTTTTATTTTATTTTATTATTTTTAAAGAAAATTAGCTACAAACTTATAAAATTACAAACTTGTAGTTCGAATTTGATACAAACTTAAAGTCGTTCGAATTTAAGAAAAAAAACTACTACAAATATTTAGAAATAAAAAATTCATAAGTTATAACACCCCTTATTCGTTAATAATAAACATCACAATTTATACATTAGCCCAAAATATGACTTCAGAGTTAAGTATTTTGGGAGTACATTTAATTATTTAATTTTTAAATAATAGAATAAATACATTATTTATTAAATTTTAAAAATAAAATATAAAAAAAATCGGATATTTCGGGTAATTTGGGTATACCCGATCGGATATAGGGTTATCCGGTACCCGATAATTCAAAAATCCTATATCCGAACCCGATCTCGAAACCCGAAAAATTGGGTATCGGGTATCCAATTACCCGATATTTCAGGTTTAGATATCGGGTATCCAATTCCCGATATCCATTTTGACACCCCTACTCTTAGGGGTTTCATAATTAATAAAATTATTTATACCTCAACATTCAAGGGTTATAACTTTTAACCATCTTTTAATTCCCAAAAAGAAATTAGGATTAACAATTTAAGCTCAAAAATATATCTTCTGCCCAAATTCAACGCGTTGGATTTTGTTGAGTCGTTAGAATTAATTATCTAAGATTAAAAAATCGCTGAAAGCTGAACTCTGCTGAAGACTTTTCGATCAATTGATCGTTTGATTTTGTTTTTTCAAACTCCGGTAAGGACTCAGTTTATACTACTGTTTTTTGGCTCTTTTGATTTTCGGATTTATGTTTAATTTTCTAATTAGATTGAGATTCAAGAATGTGAGAGAGATTACCGATTTGTTTAATTTTCTGATTTTGATTGATAATCGATTACGCTTGTATATGCAATTGGGGTTAGATCAATTTGGGAAATGAAATTATCGTAAGTTAGAAGTTCCTGCATATGCCTCTGGGGATGTTGGGGTATAAGAGCTATGAGTATGACTGCGTTCTTGGAAATTTTGGCTTATTAATTGATGATTGACCAATAGGTAATTATTCTTGGATTTGTAGCAATGGTGATTGTTGAGCAGAAGATGCTGTTAATGTTTCCTCATTCATTAGTCGCCGCCTTAGTAAACACCATTCTGTTCATCTATTGGTCAATCTGTTGTGATTCCTCATATCACGTAGAGATTACTTTTGCTGAATACTGATGGATGGCAAGGAGCTGAGTTTCTGTTAAATTTGTAAAGTTTGTAGGAAGCATTTTAGTAATTTTTTCTTCGATAAGAAGTGGCGATCATGACCGGGGCAAATTTTACATCTGAACCGTTGCCCTGTTTCTTATTTAATTGAATTAAAGAGATGGGAGCATGTTGGTTAAAAATAATGGATGGTAGCATATATAGGTGTTTGGTGTAATTACAGATATTACCTAAATTACGAGGTTTAGAGAATAGGAGCGGGTTGGTTAAAAATAAAAAATAGATGGTTTGGAGTTATTACGATATTGAATGCTCCAGTGCACTAAAGGTTATTCTCAACACTGTATAATGTGCCTAGTTTGGTATGGAAAGCATCTGATTTGACATTCTTCCAATTTGGCAATTGTTATTTGATCATGTATGAGTGATCTCCTCTTGCATCTGTCATCTGAATATGGGAAAATGTAATGTCTAATTATGATCTTCTGTTTTGATGTGTGTACTATTTATTTGCTTCATCGGAACTTCAGTCATTAAAATTTCAGTGTAAGTCGTATTGTGTATTCCCTATTGGCAATTTAAGGAAAAGAAGGGGAAAATGTTTTATAAAGTTAAAGACAAACTTTCGCTTAGCAGGGAACATCCTATTTGAGACTCTGGACAAGATCAATATCCCCTGTAAGCTACCTTCAAATGGCCGAAAAAGCATGTTTAAAGCGCCTCCAAAAGGAATATAGAGCCCTATGTAAAGTAAGTTGTCTTCAACTTCTGGAAATGTTTGAAATCTCGGCATGGGGCTATGGATATTCTTTCTAGTGAACTTCATTTAAGGTTATATACTAATGATGTCACATACAGGAACCTGTCTCCAATGTCGTGGCACGTCCTCTGCCAAATGACATCCTTGAGTGGCGTGAGTATTATTTTACAGTAGCATGTGGTTCCCCACCTCTTCCTGAACATGTTCTTAAGCATGGTTTGCTTTCATTTTTTCCCTGGAATATAAATAGTTTCTTTCTCATTCATTTGACAAATATGTTTGTCCACAAGTAAATGATTGGTTATACTTTGGAACCAGCTTATAATGGTAGTTCATCACTTCTCTACATTTTCCTGCAGCATATTAGTTGATGGGAGGTTAGTTCCCATCTTTTATTGTTGTCTAAGATGCTCTTCATAGTATTGATTGTGGAAATTACGGAAAAGATGAGACATGTTATTTTCCTTGTGCTGGGGTTCTTCTTTCAGTTATATTCTAATTGAAGTCTAGATCTTTGATAGTGTATCTGAAGAGCTAAATGGTGTCACTGGTGTTGATTATTTTGTTCAATTTTTGATAGTTAACGATTGTTTCATCTACTAATGATATGGCTCTTTTTCCTAATTCTGCATTCAGATTATGTTTTGGAGGGAAGTCAAGGAACACCCTTTGCAGGTTTTTGGCTCTTTTTTTCCCCCATCTTTAACATGTATGATTCAGAGAAAAATAGTTATAAATGGGTTGCATGCGTACTGTGTTTATCTGCTGATGAACTACTAATGCTTTTAACCCTGGTCTGTTTTGTGTCTTTGTACTAAATAATTGTCTTTGATTTTCTTTTACAATCTCTGATCATTCAAGGTGGATATTACTATGGAAAGATAAAGTTTCCACCAGAGTACCCATTCAAACCTCCGGGAATCACGTAAGTTTTTATCTCTTATGCAATGTTGTCAAATAGCAGATATGGCGGTGCCATGGCGCTATGGCATGGCGTTCGGTGATGGAAACCCCATAGTACCATGGCGCTGCCATAGCACTGCCATATCTGTCATTTGACAACATTGCGTGTGTACTGCATTTAGGAATGGGGCATTATGCAAGAAACATGGAGATTAGAGTTGTATTTTATGCTTTTTAATTGTTTTAATAGTTTTAGATTTTATATTTTTATTATTTTCTAATTTTTGAATTATATATAAATATATAAGTATTATTTTATTTATTTAATTATTGACCGCCATATCCGCCATACTAATACGCCATATCCCTGTCGCGGTTTTTAGGCGAACCGCCATAAGCCGCCATACGAGATTGATAACATTGCTCTTATGCCATGTCTGCTGCTTTAAGCATCATGTGCAATCTACTGTGGAATAGTTTTAAAATTTAAAATGTTCTCCATATGCTGTGTAGCATGACTACTCCAAATGGACGCTTTATGACACAAAAGAAATTATGCCTGTCCATGAGTGACTGTAAGTTACTTGATGCATATTAATTCCTCGTGTTATCTGTACTGATTCTCTTGTGTCACACTATTTATTTGATTCCTTTTCCAGTCCATCCTGAGAGTTGGAACCCCATGTGGTCTGTCTCAAGGTAAAGGATTTTCGAGAAAAATATCGCTCTTCATTTTCTCTACCAATTATATGGAGTAAGTTTATTGTGCTGATTTTTCCCATTTCTATGCAGCATACTGAATGGCCTCCTTTCATTCATGGTGGGTTCCATGCTAATGGGGAGTTTGATCATTTTAACAGCTATTTTTACATTGAAACCCTTACATGCTAGTAAACTAGTTTCCACAGTCGAAATATACAACCAGGTGCTATTTGTTTTCTATGTTGTTTCAGATGGACAATAGTCCTACCACTGGCAGTGTCTCAAGTACAGACGCAGAGAAAAAGAGGCTTGCAAGTACTTCCCTGGCTTTTAATTGTGAAATGTAAGTCTTACTTAAGGATATGCATTCTCTTTTATCGTCATTTCTTGGTCTGCGTAAGATGAATTAAAGGTTGACACAAAGTGCCTTTTATTTCGTTTATTGTTACCAAATCATCAGTTCATTTATTCACCAATATATTGCTGTTGAATGATGAACATTAGTTACTTGTTTTAACATCTGCGTGTTATGATTGATCTCAAAACTCTCTTTTTTTGCTCAAAACAGCCCAACTTTTAAGAAACTATTTCCAGAGTACCTGGAGAAATACGAACAACAGTTAGCAACCGAGCAATCTGCTGATCAGGCAGCAAAAGAATCCGTCAGGGATGAAAGTTCCCGCCCCACATTAAAGAAACGTGGATCCCAGGTGGATCCAAATACTGTAGACGTCCCAAAAGAGGTAAATAACCAGCAGAAACGCGGGTCTTTTCCTACCTGGTTGTCAGTGATGCTCGTTTGCATTTTCGCTGCTGTAATGGCTCTACCCCTGCTTCAACTGTGATGATATATGGCCATCTTGAAAGGGATATTTTGAGTGTGATTTAGGTGTAATATAAGTAAGTCTTAAATGTACCGAAACAGGACCTGTACAGTGGTCGTGCAAATGAAGGAAATATGATTTGAATCCATGTATTGTGTACTACTCTTTTCCTTCAGTCGTGTTTTCTGCTCTACTAGCTTGACCCACTTTTTTGTGCTTTAAAAGAGTAGTAATTTTTTTTTTGAATGACCCCTTATTAGTGGGGACTCCTTACATTATTAATCAACACATTAAATTGAAGTGAATCATAATTCCAATGCCTGAAATCCTCTGTTTGTCTTTTCCTCCTTTTCTGGTCTTTTGTCATCTACTTGAGCTTTATCTTCCTCCACTGAAGTTGAATATTTTATCCTACTTATGTTTGTTTAGTTGATGAACTATTTAATATATTAACTTTAAAAATTGAAAGTTCAATTTTTTTTAACTTTTGCCAATTTCTTATTTTGCAGGTCAACTTTAAAATTCGCCCATAAATTATTAAACCTGTTTTGCTATCAACTTTAAAATTTGCCCATAAATTGTTGAACTGTCATTTGTTTTGATATTGCAACTAAATTTTTTTTAAGCTAACATGACTTGATGATGAGATTATTTTGAAGCTAACATCTCACTATCGAAAGTCTAACCAAAATAATCTCACAGCACATAGTTATGTAATAAAACATCTTTGATTCTCACGACAAATTATTTTCTAAATTAAAGAATAAATTGCTTGCTGAATTTCTGTACACTTTTCTTCTTCAAGCCCATCAACTCACATTATTTGTCAAAAGTTCACATGTTCATGTCACATTGTGAATAAGTCCCAAGTTCTAACTCCTAAATACATCTAAACTCATTTGGAGTCGTGCAATAAAATATTTTGATTTGGTAAATTTCATTTCTCAAGAAAAGGATAAGATATCATATGTCATGGGATCCTCCGAAACATGCGGCGTGAAGAATTGATAATGATGAGATAGACAAACACATTAATGTGGGTGTTCGATTCATTAGATTAAATAATCATGAGATGTAATCTAGGATAGACAAAGATGGGCTTTGTCTAAGATTAAATTAGTGTTGCATTTTATATTATTGTTTGGTTGGTTGGATTATATTTAAGATGTAGATAAGACTATAATAAGAATAAATTAATACATTATCTCATTTTTAGTAGAAACATAAAATAACTGATTTTTTATTAATCATAATTTAAACTTATTTAATTAAATAAAATCAAATACTCCCATTCGTCCATCATTAGGAGTCCCATTTTTTGGCGGCACTAGTTTTAAGAAATGTTAAGAAAAATGGGTGAAAAAATGTTAGTGTGATAGGGGTCCTACTTGTATATATTAATTTTAAATAAAATGTGATTGAAATGAGTTAGTGGAAGGTGAGACCCTATTACCATTTATGGTAAAAGTGAACCGAGACTCCAATTCGCGAACGGACTAAAATGAAAAAACGGGTCTCCTATTCGCGTATGGAGGGAGTATTAATGTTTGATTTTCTGTGATCTAACTGTATACAGCTGTGGAGGAGAGGAGAGGTGTTGGTAGAGAGAGAAAGGGAAGGAAAATAGAAGAGGGGAGGGCGGTGGTGGTGGTTGAAGGAGGCAGACAAAATAATCAGAGGGTAAATGGTGAGATGAATTGTCTAGGATTAAAGCTAGTCAGTCCACTGAGGATGCGGGCCCTGTCGGGCCTATACTATATGTTGCGGGCCTTGATGACATAGAAATGGACAACCGAACAACACCCTACACTCAATCTTTGATTGAATCATGCCATCCGAACATGGGCTATGATGACAAATATTAGTATTAGGTTTTGGCTTTCCACTACTTCTTGCTTTACAAAACATCCTTTTCACCACTAATCTTTAAACCTAACTTTATGCTTAATTTAAGTTTGAATTTATTTACATCAAACTTCACTTCATTTCATTGTGTTATTTGCTCTCTCTGGAAATTCAAGATCAAGTCAAAGGTACGAAATGGAGTAGTTCAGTGTGTTTTTTCACCAACTGAAAATCTTCCAAGAATTTATATTAATCTCTTTTGCTTTTTTTATGCATATACATTGATGGTTATTCTCTTCATCTTCAGGCAAAGATGAATGAATGTGCAGATGATTATAGCCATGAATTTGATTATCAGTCAGATTTCACACAGTTTTGTTTGATCCCATGTAATATTCATATATTTTATTTATTTATTCTTGAAGTTTGAAGTCTTAATATTACATCCATTTTTCAGTTCTTGCATTTTTTTGGATTCAAAATCCTTTTTTTACTATTATCTTCTTTTCATGTTTCAGTTCTTGAAAGAAGCCAAAAACAGCACCTTCCAAGTGAATCTAAATGGAGTAGAGAAACAGGAGACAAAACAGTTGGATTGGGAGAAAAAGCACAGGAAATCGTGGGGAAAAAAATCCCTATTTTCTTGGTTGAAGAATGGCACTAGAAGTAAAACACTCAACCAACCATCTCACTCTCACACCACTTGGCCCGCCTCGAGGGCGAAGCGGGCTAACGTGTCGGGCCCAATCAGACGATCTACCGGTGTTGATAGTGCATCGTCTGAAAGGACCCGACGTGCGGCGTCCGGGCCCCTAGCCGGGCTTTTTGGTTCGACCGGTAGCCCAAAAGGAGCATACATGTGCCTTGGAGAGATTAAAGAGCAGAAGATTCAAGCTTATTGGCCTATATATGTGGTCACATGGAGTAGATGTTTTTTGTTTGATTTTTAAGGTTTTTTTTTTTACACCTGTTTGATTTTTAAGGTTAATTTTGGGAGATATAGAATTTATTGAATTTTGGATGAGTTGAGACAGCAATTGGGTAATTGTTTGGTGCCATCTTGTTGTGGACTACATATTTTGCTTGCAGTTGGATCAACATGGCACATTGGCAATGGCACCCCTAATAAAAGTTTATGTTTTTATTACCCTACAAAATATTAATAGATACACATTGTCAAAGGGTTGAAAACAAGAAATGGTAAAATACCATTTCGGTGAGTTTCGCAATTTTGAAAATCAGTCGAAAAAACTATAAAGTTTGGATTTTGTTCGCAATTATCTCATGACAAAAAATTAGTGAAAATATGTAAATGTCATGGTAATGAATTAAATTATATTGTCTACTCATAAAGAAAATAACATCATTTCATTGAAAAACATAATGTCACACATAAGCAACATGATTTTTTTGTCATGCGATAATTGAGAACAAAACAAACTTTATGATTTTTCCGACTAATTTTACTATACTACATGCTTTTTCCAAATGTTGCCCCTTTAAAAAAAACAACATATGCAAAAATTGTGCAAACTTCTCATTTCTCAATATCTAATTCACGTCAACGAACATTACTATTAACTTCCATTTCATTTCAATCTCTCATCATCTCACAAAATCAATAGTACTACTAAAATTAAAGAGATGTCAGATGTGGATCACAAAGGATAAGACAAACAATTAAACTTTAACAATATTGATATATATAATAACCTCTTGAATACATAAATAGGTACTACTCCATTACATTGACAAACTATATGCAAGATTTCTATATAGAGAATCTAACCTATATCTTTATACAACAAATTAAGCATATCCCAGTTCATATATGCTGCAAGAAAACTACTAACTCATCTCCATCAAGAATCAAAGAACATCTAACAAATAATCCATCTCACAACCTCTCAATCATCTCCAAGCAAATCATAGCTCAAACTTTTTGAACCATAATCATAGTGAAAAAGCCTATATGCCTAATGTGAATATAAAACCAAATCAAAATCAATCAACTCAACCCTCTTACTCCTTGTTCAAGATCAAGATTTCTTGGGGTTGAGGGATTTACCCTTCTATTGCCACTAAGCAGCCTCTTCAACGACCTCAGCCTCGTCGGGACCGTGGATTTCTGCTCGTCCTCCTCAGCCCCTTCGTGCGAGGGGGCTGAGGAAGAGGAAGAGGAAGAGGATGAGCTCGAGGTCTCTCCATTGCCTTGATGGCCCTCTTCCACACAAGGGACAAAGGCGCTAACTTGAGTCTCATTCCCCCAAATCAACACATTGGTTGGGAAATTAGGTATCACAATTGCAACTGAATTCTCCACCACTGGATCTTGAATCACACCCTCACCATCCGAGGCGGAATCCGAGGAATTCGCCACGGGGTTTCTGCAGAGAGGGCAAGTGGAATGAGATTGAAACCACATGTCAATGCAATCAACATGGAATCCATGGTTGCATTTGGGCAAAAGTCTTGCCTTTTCACCCTCAGAGACTTCACACAGACACACAGCGCATTCCAAACCCTCTTTGAACTCTTTCGGATCGAACACTGTGAAGGGTATGGTTTTGAGCAGCGAAGGGTCCAATCCGCGGCGGAGGGCGGAGGCCGCCGCGGCCTCGTGGTGGCCGGCCGCGAATTCGAGGTGGCGCCGCCTCGTGGCGGTGGCTGTGGTGCTTTCTTGGCGGCGGTACCAGTACCTCCTGGCGTAGAGGTGGAGGCAGAAGACGAACACCACCACGAAGAAGAGGAGGACTATCGCCACTACCATTATCTTCCCTGTCAGCTCTATCACTCCCGCGTCTTCGATCTTGCCGCCGCTTAGCTCCGCCGCGTCGGCCATTTTCGAGGATGGAGGAAGGATTGAGTCTTTTTTGTGAAGTGACCCGAGATTTCGAAAGGGTTTCTTCAAAGATTCGATCTTTTTGCCAAGCAATCCAAGAACTCAAAAGGGTTTCATCAAATAGCTGAGCAGAATTGAGATTTCGAGGGATTGGGTGAAACTGAGAAAAAATGTAAAGAGGGGAGAGGGCAAGAGAAAATGAGGATACAATTTGAAAATTGGACTGATCAAAATGTGATAGGTTTCTATATGTAATAGAAGCTAAAGGGAAGTTGCAAGAGAGGTCGTGGAAGTGTCAAGAAATGGAGAGAGAGAGAGAGATCAGTCAACGGAGAAATGTAAGAAGGGAAGGAGGCCTACACGGCGGCGTCTAGAATGGGGGCAAAAGCAAAGAGACCAACTGCAATTTGATGGAGGCTTTTAAATTTCTAATTGACTTGGAGTATATACTATAGTATTTTTATTTTATTTACTGATAATTTATAATTTTAGATGGAGGAGACGAGGATGTTATATCATTGACTTCTGTTGATTTTGCGTTTGACCATAAAAAGAATTTCAAAGTCTTCTAACTTCTATTTTCACTCTTGTATTTTAGGATTGTTTATATGGTTTTTAATACTTAAATGTAGTAGTATATATTAATTTACTTTCTTAGGTAGTTTCTACTCGTAAGAATCTTTGAATTTGTGATAAAAGAAATTTACACACACACATAGTTTATGTCTTGCTCCAATTCAATAGTTTTACTTGGTGTTTAGTTGAATAGATATGATCAATATGGTCTATGGACCATGTTATCCATCACAGGTATAATTATACAAAAAAACATTTAACTAAATTATACTCCATGTTTTATCAATCATACTTTATTACTCAAAACACACATTAAATTATAATAGTACTAGTATATATTAGGTATAGTGTGTTCCACTAACTTTATTAGTGCCCTAAATACCTCATCAATATGATTTTATTCTATAGGCTAGGCGTACATGTAAATAAGACATGAAGTTTGACCACGATATACTAATATATAAAGAAAATCCCCCTACTTCTTTAAAATAAGGTAATAATAACTCCAAATGAATGTTGAAATTAACTGAAATGGACATAAGTAATTGAAAAACCATTTGTGAAGATGTTGACTAGTGCTTTTTTATTTAAAGATAATAAATTTGAAATTAATTTCTTTTCATCAAATTAGGAAATTTCCAATTAGGATAAGGAGTCTTGTCTTGTGCATTATTCATTAGACATAAATTGTGATTAATTATCTTGTTATAGAGTAAGATCAAGAGGGTCGTTGCCAAATTTGACAACGATATGCATTTTCTTTTGACCCATGTTTAATTCTAACACTCAATTTTGAATTTGCCAAGATGTTGACTGTTTATTTTCTTCCAAGTAGATTTGTTTTAATCAAATATTGCAGCTGGAATAATTTTCAAACTACATAAGAGTATATAAAATATTCAATTTTCAGTAAACACTAAATGGTTTCCGAAATAGTAGTGCTCATATACAAGCACAAGAGTCTTGATTATTAAAATAAATTTAACAAATAAACTTAAGTTTGAGTGAATGTGTGTGTGTGTGAGAGAGAGGAGGCATCATGATATGCTCTATATATAGAATTCATCGACATGGTTTCGACTTTACCTCAAATGAAAGACTTTATCTATTTTAATTTTTTGCTTACATTTTACAATACATTACATGCACTATGATAATTTTGTAAGAAATGAATAGTATGCAAAATGGGCCCCAAAATTATTTATTGTAAAGGTAGACTGTAGAGCAAGTTTATAAATGCCCTTTTGCATTTGGCGTGTGGTAGAAAGTGACAACAATCTAATTCCAATAAAGATCAGCCTTCTTCTTCTTATGAAATTTAGTTAATTCTCACAAGGTATAAATATTTACTTGAAAAAATGCACATTTCTTCACATATATTCTTAGGTTAGAAACAAATCTAACTAGATTATTCAATTTTGCTAAATCATATGATTGTTATAAAAAGAAGTAGTATTATTATACTTCATCCGTTTCACAGTAATAAAGTCATTTTGTCATTTTGATACATTCCATGATAGTGAAGTCATTTCTTTTTCTAGCAAAAGTCAACACATTTATTCTCTCTTACTTCATTCACTCTTTATCTCTCCACCTTTTTAATTTCTTACTTATTATTCCTTTACTCAATTCACTTAATACATTTTTTTAAAGTGCGGGAAAATAAAGAAGTTATTTACCTATTATTTCCCTTTAATTATTTTATTTAAAATAATTATGGGAAAATAAAATATTTTATTTTTTATATTTGTTTCAACACTTTAAGCCATTTACCTATTATTTCCCCATAATTATTGGGGTTTGAGGTCAACAAACTTTCCAAAAGTTTCATTTTATTTTCTCCCACCGAAAGAATATTACTCCCTAAATTTAGGCAGGGCAGACAAAAATGTCCCAAGTGGTGCGTATACATGAATTCTTGCACAAATTTAAGCCATATTTGGGCAAAATGATGAATATGAAATAATTGCCCCTCCTAGTTAGATATAACCATATAATTTTATTGCCATTTACTTGATTAGGATTGGAATTTAATAATTTGAATTTGAATGGGAGCATGCGACAAGATCTATGATTAGTAAAGGGGCTAAATTATGTGGCTAGGACTATAATAGTATAGACTTCAAATTTTGAAACATGGCAATGGATAGCTATATCCTAATTTAATTTTTCTTTTATTATTTTTTGTTGTATCATGTCCAAAATAAGTATATTGCTATTATTAATGGTTTAATACTTTTTTAATTAAAAGGTAACACTCTCCATTTGTTAGACCATCTTAAAAATTGTCACACTGTAGGTTAAGATGGAAAGTTAAATCCCAATGAAATTAATAATCACACAATTTTTTGACAATTTTAAGAGGTTTAATTAATCACGATTTTTAATATGAAAATGTGATAAATATATCGATCTCGTGTGATAATACACTATGGGTGTGTTCGGTTGATAAGATTAAATCTCATGATTAAATATGTATCATGTTTGGTTCATAAGATTGAACCTCACAACTTAATCCTAGATGGATAGTCTCATAATATTAGTCATCAACTTAATCCTAGATGGATAGTCTCATGATATTAGTCATGACAACTGAACGTCACCTATGTACTTTAGTTGCATAAACTCTCTTTTTTGTAGACAAGAGGATAATTATGACATATTTTAAGTGTAGGGTAGTTTGGAGTTTTGGGACAAGATAATTCAATTGCCAATATGGAGTATTTTTTTTCTTTAAGTACTAGTTTTGTACGTATAGGTATTGTTTCATGTATGAGTCTCATGAGACTATCAACATAAATATGACATGCAGCAATTTATATGGAGTAGTATATTTTTGGAATAGCAATACGAGGTATAATGTGAAATACACGATTACAGAGTAAATGTTGTTATCGTGGAAACACGTTGTGGTAGATTTCAAGAATAAGTGTAAACATAATATTTTAAAACAAATTATTCCCACCAACAAAAAAGCAAACACAATAATTCGACGACTTAGTCAATCATCTCACTATTATTCAGTCCGAGAAACCCGGATATATTTGTATTTATTTTTCAAAAATAATAAGTAGGACAGAATATTTAAAATGTAAAGATTTATTTCATGAAAAGTGAAGTAGTAATATGTCTTTAACCCATTTACTAATATGCCCTGTTTAAATATTGGGTCATTGGGTGGACTCATTTGATTATCAAATAAATATGGACTTAGGAAGCTAAATTTCATTCTAATTAGGACCTTGAGAATCCTCATGCATATTATAAAATTAGTTTATAAAGCTAACAAGATCCAAATCTAAAATAATGTGATCTTGTTTGTCTATTGATTTTATAAAAAAATTGTAGTAGTAACATTTTAGTTAAAAGTATACGCACACTAGGCCCAATGAACTATGCGTCTCAATTTTAATATCAAGGCCCATTTAAAGAAAGCATTAAGTCGCAGACTAACTTGGTGTATTTATTCAGGAGTAGTACTATTATCAATTTTATTTTAAATATTTTGTTAGCTTTATAACATAAAAATGGTTTGTATATTATAAAATTTATAAACACATAAACAGCGATTTGTATTTATTCATTTATTCAAAGTTTCGAGAAAAATGATAAATCAAACTTTGACTTTGAAGTAATTTATAAAACTAATTATGTTAATAAAAATTGTAAAGTATTAAAATAAAATAAATATATTTTTTAAAATAAAAATAAAAATAAATATATGAACAAAGCGATTACAGATAATTCTAACACGGCGTATCTAAATATTTATCATACTTACAAACAAATTGCTTGAAAATTACTGATGCGATTTTATTCGAATTATGAGTAAACAGAAGAAATCATATTTGCAAAAAATATCAACAAATAAAGGGGAAAATAAGGAGTAAAGATATTCTCATTATCCACCGCCGGTTGCCCACACCAAAACAATCTGTGTGTGGCTCTCACTTCGCTCCGTTTTTTAATCATATTTCAATTCATCTTCTAAGAATTCACCAACCCTTTTGTTTAATTCAATCTGATTGCACTTCGCTCTATCCAATTTTGAAGTCATTGCATGGAATTCCCCCAAACGACGGCGATTTGTGGTTGTACATAAACAGTGTGATTTGGATTCCCGACTTAATGAGATTCCCATGCCTTTATTAGGTAAATATGGCCGGGAAAAACCCTAAATTAGGTTCTTTGTTGGGGGTTTCTTATATTTACTCGATATACATTGTAAATTGTAAAGCTTTTGTTTTCATGAATTATAACCGAGATGTTGTTGCTACTTAAAATGTGGGATTTTCTAGCTGAGGCTGTGAGAATTGATGTGTTTGTGTTGCAGATGTTGCTATTTCACAACCTTGCTCTTGTTTCCTCAACAATATAGGAGTATCATTTAAGTCAGTAATTGATCTTCCTAAGAGAATTGTAGTTGGCAATGATAGGAGGCTGGTATTGGGATCCACATTTTCAGGGAGGAACTTTTGTAATGGAGGAAGAGTGGGTGGAGACTTTACCTCGGGGAGAGCCAGGGTGTGGCAGGGTCGGCTGATGATAAAGGCTGTTGGTACGCTCGAAATTGCTAGTGTACCTTGCAAAAGTGGAGGGGTAAAGAGGCTTCAAAATGCATTGATGATGGATGTTGATTCTGTGAGGCCGAGTTCCACTGAAATTGAACTGGCACAATCTTCAAGTGAAGACTCAACGGACGTGGATGAGAGGGAGAAGTTGAGACGGACGAGGATTTCCAAGGCAAATAAAGGGAATACGCCATGGAACAAAGGCAAGAAGCACAGTCCAGGTGATGCAACACTTGCATTTATTAAGTGCTTGTGAATGAACTGAATCTTTTGAATCTAGCAATGTTTTAAATGTCTTCTTTTTGTGCAGAAACTTTGAGGCGGATAAAAGAAAGAACAAGGCTGGCAATGCAAAATCCTAAGGTAATAGGATAATCAATTTGTTTTAAAGTTCAACAGAATTGTTTCTGAGAGTTCATAGTTAAATAAACCTTCTAACTAAATTTTATCTGATCGGTATAATCTTGTAATCTCTTTGTAGATTGATGTTGTCTTGAAACAGATATCTATAGGCCTAGCAGCATAGTAGCAGTTTCAAAATATTATGTCAATCATTTTCCCTGTTTGGTCACGTTGTTTAATTGGCATCCACATACCAATCTTTGGAAACGTGTATGCATAGTATCCATTTCTTGATTCTGTTGCATAATATTGGCACGGCCTTCTCTTTCATTGCTAACTTCATTTAGTTTTTTGGCTATTCCATTTGTCAGTTCTATTATCAATTGATTGCACACATAGAGAAATTCCATTTTGTGAATATGAACTATGAACTTGCTATATTTGATCTTTTGAGGAGCCATTGTAATGATTTATGGAATGTAGGTCAAAGCCAAGCTGATTAATTTTGGGCATGCTCAAAGGTAGGTTCACTTTCCTGTATATTTCGCATTTTTATATTGGTTCTGGCTTTTTAGCCACTACTTTTATTCATTTTCATTTGGGCTATGAAAATGATGCTGGAAGTGCTTATGTTGAGTGCACCTCTATGGTAGCTTTTTGCCTTGTGTTTGATAGATTTAAGGAAACTGATCTCATTTTGTGTTGACTTCATTGGCTTTGGAAAGTATTGAACAGTTTTACAATATGCTGTCTTCTCTCTGTATTTCTACATCTTTGTAGTGAAGAGACAAGGTTGAAAATTGGAGCTGGTGTTCGACTTGGATGGGAGAAACGCCGTGAGAAATTGATGGTCCAGGATACTTGCTACTATGACTGGCAAAATCTAATTGCAGAGACTGCCCGGAAGGGTCTTCAAGGTGAGGAACAATTGCAATGGGACTCGTACAAGATCTTGGATAAAGAGCTCCAGCAGCAATGGCAGCAGAGTGTCGAAAAAAGAAGAAGCATGCCTAGACCAAAGGGAAGCAAGAGAGCACCCAAATCAGCAGAGCAGAAGAGGAAGATCTCAGAGGCCATAGCTGCAAAATGGGCTGATCCTGTAAGACTGGACTTGGGTTTACTCGGGTTCCTTCTCTAAAAAATCTATTTTCTCAGTTTTCATTCTCATGCTTACGTTTCTCGTATAAATTAGGATTACCGGACTCGGGTTTACTCTGGTCTAGCTAAATATCATGGCAAACCTGAGGGGAAAGAATGGAAGCCTAAGAGAAAGCCTGCTGGTGACAGACAGGCTCAAAGTAGAGGTCGTAAAGACAAGGATGAGAATGATGATACTGCAGGACGCAGGACGAAAAACCTAAATCAACCAATTAGAGCAAAAAGAAGAAAAGCACCATCATACAAGGACCCGTTGGCAAGCACCAAACTGGAGATGTTGAAAAACATTCGAGCCAAGAGAGCTGCTGCTGTCAACAACCCGAAAACTGAAGCCATCACTAATGCCAAGTAAGTTTTTATATCCAGAGCTGATTGCTTCAATTTGGTTGATTCTCTCCCTCAACAGAATAATGCATTAGAGTAAAAAAGAAAATAAGGAAACTGTAATCTTGGATTCTTATTATATTGTAGACAGATGAGTATCTCCAATACTGATTTCTGGAAATTGATGTATAGTTCGTATCTGTGGCTGTGCATGTGTTACATTTATTTGTTCATCTCGGATTAATGGATTTCATGTGTTTGTTCATATATTCTCATTTCTCACATAAAACCCCATTCTCATTTGATCTTCTCTCTCTATATATGCAGGTCGTTGATTGCAGAAGCCGAGAAGGCAGCCAAGGCGCTTGAAGTAGCTGCTAAGACTAGCCCTCTTGCTCATGCTTCGTTGATGGAAAGCAGGATGCTGATCGCGGAAGCACATAAGCTCATCAAATCCATAGAGCTCGAAGATGCAACAACATCTATTGAAGAAGATAGGGGAACTTCAAATCTTGAAAACGAGGCGTATGCAGACGAGCAAAATCTGGAACTCATAAAGCCCGCGATAGTAAACGGAGTCCACAGCATCGCTGACGATCCTGAAGAAACCGATAGCTTCAGTTTCGATGAGTTCATTTTTGCAGATTTCATCAATGGCAACAGCTCAAGTCCTTACCCTCTTGAAATGGAAGAAAACGGGCCTAACGGCTGTGTCTCATCAGTTTTAGATAGCATGATGAATTACTCTGATTCGACCAAGAATCGTATCGATCATAAACCATGCCCTAATGGGAGCTCAGTTCATACACAAACTTCGGTCATGAAGGGATCGGAGCTCCAACATGAGAATGTAGAGGCAGCGAAGAAAGAGGCGAATGTGGTCAAGAAATGGGTACGTGGGAGGCTCGTTGAAGTTGAAGAAGAAGAAACATCTTAGGTTAGCTCTAGCATTTTTGGATTTCGTGCATTAGTTTCTATATATCCATATTGATAGGAAGTATAGAGTGTTGGTTTTGATGTCCAAGAATCCAAACTTTTACTTAAAATCTTAGCAAAAGCCATGAATATAATTCATGCCTTCCTCATTTATACTACATCCGTCCATAAGAAATAGTCTATATTTTTTTATATATATTTTGGTCCGTCCATTAAATTACTCTATATGCATTTATGGTAAGCTTATTCTCTAAAGATGTGAGTTATATTTTCCACTGACTTCGTTCCCCTATTCTCCCTGTCTCTATTTTATTTTACCAAATTTGTATTAAACTCATAATGTCCACTAACAAGGAAGACTATTTTGCATGGACGAGTGTAATATTTATTTTCTCTGCTACCGTAATTGCTGGAGTCATAATTTTTTGTTGAATAAAATTGATATGATTTCATGAAATGGGCATCAAAATCACTTATGTACATAAAAACAACTTCTAATTTATTTTTTAATATCGAAAGATCAATGAAAATTGTTGGAAAATTGTGATTCGGGCTGCAAGTACAGTAGTATTTATAGAGTAATATTTGTAAGTCCATATAATTTGTGTTTGTGTATGTATTAAGACTGCATATTTGCATGTATAGATTATAATTCGAGGCATATGTAATAGAATAAGTCTATGGTGGTGAGGCACATATATCACCAAACTAATTGGATTGCGGATTATTTGATGAATGAGCTAAAAAGTGTATATACAAGAATGAGCTAATAAGTTGTAACTTGTAATGCTTTTGCATGCATGTAAATCAGTAAATGTAAACAAACAAGAAACTAGAGATATAAATTCATTGCTTGTACAAAATTTTAAGTGCTCACGGTCATACAGTACAGCTATATAAATGGGCCGGATCAAATCCCAAATTTGGCCAATAAAGCCCATATAAAACGGGTCATGTTGCATATCCGGTCGCAGGTCACTTTCCACCGACGATGTTCTTTTCCGATCAACAACCAATGATGCAGAATTAGTTGTGCCTTCTTCCCTTCCTTCTCACTCTTCCCCAAACACCCATTTCTCTTTCATCAAAACCCTCCCCACGATTGCAGAAGAGATCCACACAGCCGGAGCTCACTCAGAAATAAACACACAAGCCTAATTGCTGCTTCTCCAGCCGCATTTTCTCGATTTCACGCCAAAAATGATGGAGAGGGAGCTATCGGACGAAGAGGAGGATCGCGAGAATCTGATTTCGCAAAATGCGAGGCCGAACGACGCCGTGAAGTCGCCCGATCACCGCTCGGCTTTCGGAATCGACGGCGAATTGAGAAGCAGAGTATCCGGCGCCGCTCACAGATTCAATAAGAGGTACATTCTCGCGATTTTTCTGCCGGTGGTTATTTTGATAGTTTTTTTGACCACCGATTTGAAGAATGTGTTCCGGATGCGTGTGCCGTCGATTAGGGGTATTGGGGGTAATGGTGTGTTGGCTGATCGAATGCGTGAGTCTGAGTTACGTGCTTTGTATTTGCTTAAGCAGCAGGAAATCGAGCTTGTTAAGATGTGGAATTACACTACATTGATTGGTGGATCGAATTTTAGCTTGGTAAATAATAGTAATTCGGTGGATTTGAACTCTGGTAAGGATATTGGGGTGTTGGAAGACCTGAAGTCGCGAGTTTTTGGCCAAATTTCGTTGAATAGGCAAGTTCAGGGGACTCTGTTGTCAGCTCATGAGGATGAGGGTTCTGTGGATTTGTCTGCAAATTACACGGATTCGAGTTTGTCTGATTGGGCTAGGTGCAAGAAGGTGGATCAGAGGTTGGGAGATAGGAAGACAATAGAGTGGAACCCGAAATCAAACAAGTATTTGTTTGCTATTTGTGTATCTGGCCAAATGTCAAATCATTTGATCTGTTTGGAGAAGCATATGTTCTTTGCAGCTTTGTTGAACCGGATTTTGGTGATCCCAAGTTCAAAGGTTGATTATGAGTTCCACCGCGTGTTGGATATTGATCACATTAATAAGTGCTTGGGGAGGAAAGTCGTGGTGACATTTGAGGAGTTTGCAGAGAGCAAGAAGAACCATTTGCATGTAGACAAGTTTATGTGTTATTTCTCGTTGCCACAGCCGTGTTTTATGGATGATGATCGTGTGAAGAAGTTGAAGGGGTCAGGGGTCTCTTTGAGTAAGGTTGAAGCTGTCTGGAAGGAGGATGTTAAGAAGCCAAAACAGAGGACAGTACAAGATGTTTTGGCAAAGTTTTCTTCAGACAGTGATGTCATTGCAATCGGAGATGTGTTCTTTGCTGATGTTGAGAGAGAGTGGGTGATGCAGCCAGGAGGTCCGATTGCACATAAATGTAAGACTTTGATTGAACCGAGTAGGCTTATTTTGCTCACTGCTCAACGTTTCATACAGACATTCTTGGGAAAAGACTTTGTGGCTCTTCATTTCCGGCGCCACGGCTTCTTAAAATTCTGGTACTTGTTACCTTATCTTATCAGGCCTTGCTACATGTTATCCTGTGATTCTATGTGACGTTTAACATGAATTTCTTAATGGTTTCTCAGCAATGCCAAACAACCAAGCTGCTTCTATCCTGTTCCGCAAGCTGCAGAGTGCATCAATCGAGTTGTTGAGAGGGCTAGTAGTCCAGTGATATATCTCTCTACAGATGCTGCAGAAAGTGAAACTGGTTTACTTCAGTCACTTGTTGTCTTGAACAGGAAGACTGTACCGCTTGTTCAGAGACCAGCTCGCAATTCAGCTGAAAAATGGGATGCTTTATTATACAGACACGGACTTGAGGGAGATTCTCAGGTGGGCCTACGTTTCTTGTTGGTTCTTGAATCTTATCTCATTCCATAGTAGCTCTTAGCAATTGGTTATCTCTTAAGAATCATAAAATAGGCACTTGATCTTGAATCTATACATAACAAAAACATTTCATGGATAGTTAGAACTAGCTATACACTTTTTTTTGGGTCCACGCATCAACCACTCTACCGCTTGGTTATGCATGACATCGTCTAGAGGGTGGAATGCCATTTAGGGATTTTGTGTGGTGGATGAGATAGAATTGATAGGTTTGAAGGATGGTTAAATAATCAAACCAACTTTGGATTTATAACTTAGATATCACAGATTCTTTGAAATACTACTGTCTGAATAAATATATCTAAAACTAGAAATTTTCATTGTGTGAAGGTTGAGGCAATGCTGGACAAGACTATTTGCGCTCTTTCATCGGTCTTCATTGGATCTTCTGGATCCACTTTCACTGATGATATTCTACGCCTCCGCAAGGGCTGGGGCTCAGCATCACATTGTGACGAGTACTTGTGCCAGGGTGAACTTCCAAACTTCATCGCAGAAGATGAGTGACCTTGAATCTTGTGCATTCACCTCCCCTCATGAAGATACCTGTGCTCCTTATGAAGTTGAGTCTCACCCTACTATCTACTTGCTTAAACTGCTTAATCTTTATTTTATTTTTTTTCGTGGAATTCACTGCCATGGGAAACTGAAGGAGATGGCTAACGACCCCTGGATCCTGCCGCATATTTGTTTGGACATGTGAATTGATGGTGTAAATTCGATCATACCTGATTTATCTTGTTCATATGTAATAAGAGCTTCAGCCAGAAATTTTGACTTGTTGTTTTGTTCTCCATAATTTCTTGAGAAAGTTAGCTTAGTTGGCGTCTGTGTTTTGTATACAGTAGTTCAGCTTATGTGCAATACTGGCGGATGTTGAATATCCCTCGTGAACAAGGTTTTTGTCGATGTTATAATAATATTTGGTGACTTTTGTTAGATGCGTTTATCGACTATCTACTTTGATCGTTTGGATGAGTAAAGATTCATCAATTATAACTAGAGCTGTCAAACTTGGTCATATTCGAAAGTTTGGAGTGTTTTGATTTTGAAAATTTTGGACTAGCTCGATGGACACAGGCCGTCCCCAAAATACATAACCTTGATTTGTGACAGTTTGTTTTTGGCACCGTGACTTAATAAATTGATATTTAAAGATTAAGTGAAGAGAAAATTAAATAAATTGATATTTAAAGATCAAGTGAGGAGAAAATTAAATAAGAGATGTGATTAGTGAAATAGAAGAGAATAAAGTTATTTGCAAAAAAATAACTTAAATATTTTAGGACAAATCAAGAGTCAAAGATTTATTGATTGTACAGAAACATCAATTGAGTTTTAAATCTTACTGGAAAGTTAGAGCATCCCATCGCCAATCTCCGGGGCGGACGGCGTCCGTGCCAGCGGTGCGACACAGCCCCATCTGTTGCTGTGCTCGCGCCAACGGCACGTCGCTGCTCGATAATAAGAGCACGTCCGTGCCGCTGAGCAGGTCGACGTGGCAGCCTCCTCAATGCCAACGGCAATGCCGTTGGCTTTTTCTACTTTTTTAAAAATTTGAATTTAATTTAAAAAATCGTTTTTAAAATAAAAAATCCCTACTTCCCAATAAATTATATCCGATTTCTCCCCACTTTTTACTTTATTTTTCATTTTTCCCCTAAAATTCACATTTTTCATCTATAAATACCCTCATTTCCACACAAAAAATTTCACATCATCACACTATACAATTATCATCTAAATTCTCTCATCAATTCTTTCACTCTTGCAAAAAAAAAATGTCCGGCTCCGGTGATCACCCCTTCGACTCCCGCGGATGGAACCACAAATGATTCAACCCAGCACCATTCCCTCATCCGGATACGGAATTCTCGCCCCTTCCTCAAACCCAAGGTTCTCAAATTTCGGGTGGCTATCGGCCTTATCCGGTGGACGAGCAAGATGCACCCGATGGACGATACGAGTGGGCATCCGAACAAGGATCGGGATCGGGAGGGATCGGCAGCTCCCAAACTCCAGAAGACAACCCCAGCGCCCGTCCTCCTCATCCTCTTCCCCTTCCTCGTAGTGTTCCTACTCATAGTCGTGGCGGTGAAGTTCACGTCCGCACCGTGTACACCCCGCCGAAGATGGAGAATATGTTCAAAGCCTATATGGAAATATCCAAAGATCCGGAAACCGACACGAACCAAACCGGGGAGAGGTTCTGGTGGCGCGTCTCTCGCCGGTACAATGACAACCGACCAGGGGGAACCATCGAGCGCAACGAGAGTATGGTGCGCAATGCCATCTTCAGAGCCAACGAAGAAATCCAAAAGTTCTAGGGTTATTACCTCTAGGAACAGCGGTCGGCGGGGAGCGGCATGAGCGAGGCCGACATCATCACGGGCGCCATGTCGACCTACCATTCCATGCATGGCAAATCATTCAAGCACCTCGGCGCTTGGCAGCAGGTGCGTAGAAATCCGAAGTATATGGGAGGCTATCATCCTCCTCCAGCTCCACCGGCAAACGGTCGAGGTCGTTATCCCTATCCGACGGCGGCTCCGATGAGGTAGCTAGCCAGCTTGCCGGAACTAACTTGGGTAGCCTCGACACCGGCCCGAGCAGTTCCCAACCTCCGGCAGCAAGGAAGGAAAAAGGCGACGGCCAACCACTGACGGGCCGCGACTCCATTCGCCCCCACTCCCGATCCTGCTCCCTTTGTGCCACCTCAACCCTCACCAACTCGTTGTGGACCCTTTTGGCTCAACTCAATTTGGCTGATAGGTCTCGGATGACTCCCGAGCAACTTGATTCACATTCGGCAATGATACGGGGTCTTCGAAAAATATTGGGGATAAGGCCAGAGGACTAGTCTTACACGGGGGTATTATTAATTATGTAATTTTTAATTTGTAGGATTTTAATTATGTAATTTTAATTTGTAGGACTTTAATTATGTAATTTTTAATTTTTAGGATTTGAATTATGTAATTTTTAAGTTTTTAGTAATTTGTAACAGTATTACGAGTATTTTTAATGCATTCTAATATTGTGGAAATGTTTTTATTTAAATTAAATAATAGAATGGTGGGACCCTTGAGCATGTCCTTGCGGAAGAGCGTGAATGTGGGTGTTGTGCTCTTAGGAAAGAGCAGAGAGTAAAAAATGAATAAAAGTGGGTCTGAGCCCACTTCCATAAAGAGCATCCACATCCGTGCTCTTGCCAGCGAGCACGGATGTGGGCCCGGCCCCACTTTTTCTGCCTGCTCTTAGGCAAGAGCACAAAACCCACATCCGTGCTCTTCCGCAAGGACGAGCACAAGGGTCCCACCACTCTATTATTCAATTTAAATAAAAACATTTCCACAAAATTAAAATTCATTAAAAATACCCGGAATAATATTACAAATTACAATAAAATTAAAAATTACATAATTAAATTCCTAAAAAATAAAAATTACATAATTAAAATCCTAAAAAATAAAAATTACATAATTAAAATCCCAAAAAATGAAAATTACATAATTAAACTACTAAAAAATAAAAATTACACAATTTAAGCGTAAAAATGCCCCGGGTGAACCGAACCAATCGGGGTTCCAACCGTGGGAGCCAGGGGGGGAGGTGATCGCCGTGACCGGACATTGTTTTGTTGTAAGAGTAAGACTGTAAGAGTGAATGAAAGATTGGATGAGAATTGAGAATGAAAATGAGAGAATTTGGATCATAATTGTGTAGTGTGGTGTGAATTTTTGGTGTGGAAGTGGGGGTATTTATAGATGAAAATGTGTATTTTTGGGGAAAAAAATTGAAAAATTAATTAAAAGTGGGTAGAAAACGGATATAATTTTTTGGGAAGTGGGAAAATATTTTTTTATTTTTAATTAGATTTTTTTAATTAAAATCCGATTTTTTTTTTAAAAAAATCAAATTTCCAACGGCTATGTCGTTGGCCATTCACCGCCTACCACGTATGCTGCTCGCTGGCACGGACGTGCTTGATGCATCGAGCAGCGCCGTGCCAGCGGCAAGAGCACAACGGCAAATAGCGGTGCCGCTCCGCTGGCATGGACGGACAGACGGACGAACGAGCTGCAGCTCGCCGATGTGGATGCTCTTATATTCATCATTGTATTCGTAATGAATTGAATTGAACTCAAATAAGTTCTCAAATCACAACCAACAATTTCGTAGTTCAAAAATAAGGTATAATGAAAATTAAAAAAATTATGTAGATGTAAAAAGGTATAAATGGAGTCCAAGTGGATATAGCACTCATTTGGGACAATTACATGTTTCATACAAAATGTCTCACATTTGTTTCAATTTAGTACAAAAAGTATTAAGTTTACGTATTTCGTACATAAAGTTTACCTAGTGTTTCAAAACTATACATCCGTCAATTTCCTACTAACACCGTTAATTCCAATTACATCATACATACAAAAAGTTTCACCAATGTTTCACATTCGTACAAAAAGTTTTAAATTATACATTAATTATTTCAAATAATATTACTTTTATTCCTCAAAAAATGAAAAATACATAAAAAAACAAATCACCACTCTTTTCCATCAAATTAGCGAATTGCATTTTATTGTTCGAAGCTTTCTAACGTAACAATAAAGAGTAAAACCAAAAGAATATTGACTCTTTTTCATAAAAGTTAAATACTTATTTATTGTTCGAAGCACAAATGAATCATTTTGTGAAGATAAAATATGGACTTATTTTATATATGTTCTATAAAGAATACAATAAAAAGTAGAATATTGAGAGACAAACTTTTTTAAACCGCGAGCAATTGCTAGAAGAAATGATAATGACTGTTATTTTTTGGAGTGATTAATTGTATTAAATCTCTAATTATTATTCCTATTATGTTGATAAGTTGGACAGATTACAAAACTAAATAACCATGTTTAAAATATTTAACAAAATGTATTAACTTAAAACACTAATGATATGATTCATATAAAATTAAAACATTTTGTACTAATCTGAAACATTTGTGAAACATTTTGTATGTATGATGTAAGTAGAATTACCGGTGTTAGTCGGACTTGACGGAATACATTAATTTAAAACATTAGGTAAACTTAATATTTTTTGTACTAAATTAAAATAAATGTGAAATATTTTGTATAAAACATGTAATTATGCCGCACTCATTTAGTAGTCGAGTAATATTTTTTTTACTACTTCTAGTTCGACGGATAATTAAAGCACTCATTTAGTCTTTTAGTTTTAATAGTAGCTCTGAAACACAATTTCTAAACAACGCCGCCGCTCTATATTGTAATTTCCATACATTTTCGTTTTCCGATTCCATTTATCTTCTCGAGTTCCTTCTCAAACAGCAAACAGCTCCAAATTCTACGATTCATTCTATTTATTTATCGTAGAATTTCAAAATGAGGGCTAAAGTTGTGGTGTTTCCGATCAGAGGAAGGAATTGGTGTTTCAGCCGATCGATTGACCCGTCGGCGGCCGCCGCTCAGTCATCCACCGCTCCTTCGACGGTAACGGAGCTCTGGAACAAGCTCTCCAGCAGTAAGCCCTCCGAGGACTCGAAAGTTGAGCTCGCCGTTGATTTCTTTGCAAACAAGGTCTCCTCATTAGCTTTTGTCTGTTGCTGAATGATTGTGTTTATTTTTGTTGCATTTTTATTTGTGCCGAACGCTTTTGTCGTAAATGTGCAGCTAGCTGAAGCCATTTGGATTTTGGTTTGTTTGGAATTAGTTATTTTCGCTGATTTACCTTGTTTAAGCGGATTTTGTTTTACTTCGTGCTGCGTAGTTTATTGCGCAATTGGTGTTTATAGGGCTCGTGGGTGATTAAAATGTGATCATTCGTGAATTGTTAGTGAGTAATGTGATTAAAGCATTGTGCCTGTGGGTGTCTGAGTTGTCATTGATTGACTTTGTTTTGTTATGTTCCTGATTAAATGGATGTCTTTCTACTTTGTTCCTGTATTTTGACTAGGATATATGCCTTCTTCACCACTGGGTAGTGTTGTTTTCCATTGAGTAAAGTGTAAAAATTTTGTCACCATACATCAAATCATAGATGCAGGACTTGTTGGTTAGGAAATTAACTTAACACATCTGACATCACTAACTAGAGGCAATATTTGTTGTAAAATTTATATGAAGTGTGAATGCATTAATTAATGTTTTGAGTGTGTTCATCTAACTGTTAGCATTGATAATATATAGATGAATGGAGCATGGACTAAGCTGGAGAAGGCGCCCCAAGGAACTTTGAAGAATAAAATTCATGGGTATATATAGATGACCATGATATTTTTCGTGGTCTTTTATGTTTGAGTTTTGATTTCTTATGAACTATTCTGTCCCAGTATCATTTTTGGGTTGTCAAATTTATGTCTCTAACCCAAAAGGTGCTTTAAATTGTCTTCCAAGTGAGGCCCTTTAATTTATAGCCACAAATGCTGCATTCCTTAATCTCTGTGTTTGGAGCCTTTTGAGACGTTATTAATGGGATGGAGGGGTTTTTTGTGTAGTTCACTAGTTCTTTAATCTATAGTCTGTGGAACAGAGAAAACATGTTCTCATTACCATTTATATTTTACCTGATTGTTCTAACATGTAGGCTTGGAGTGAAGTTGTTGTCACGTGTGAAGCCGTCAGAAATCTTCTTTAAATCTATTCCAAAGGAGATTAATAGAGTGGATATCGTGTATCCATCGAGGTAATATGATTCCTTTCCATGCATATTTTCATGACATATCTAGTCAATATCCCACACTACTTTACCTATTCTGATGCAAGCCTAAAAACTAAGATAACTGCATACTCCAAAGCACATTTTCTTTAGTGCATACTGCTACCCGCTTCATAAAATGATAGAAGAATGCTTTCTAGCAGTTTTTAAAATTTTAAAATTAAAAATTAAAGCAACCATACGAATTATGGGGAAAAAAAATTTAGTACTACTATATTAGAAGGTTAATATGCTATGCAGTTGTTATATGATTTGTTTCCGTGGAGATTTATTTTCTATACAATCTGTTTCTACATGTGACAGTTTGAATCCAAGACTTGTTCGCCGAAGACTCCGACATCTAGCGTACAGGTAACTTTATTGAATCTTATGTGATACTTTTTGCAAGCTTGAATAAAATTATCTATTTTTTATTATAGAGTAGCGTCATATCTCATATTGTACTCTGTCTTTATTGTTCCAAGACATGAATATCATGAATGTGTAGCATGCCATAAAATATAGGTATCATCATCATCATCATTTTTCTTGCTTCCAACATGTGTTATCATTTGATTAGGCAGTGAGTCTTTTTGGTAAACATCAACCCCATAAACATTCAGCCTTTTGAATAAAATGTGTAACATGCTTACCAGGGGATCTGTAATTCATACGAAATACTTCTACTGCTCAGCCATAATGGTGCCTTTGACATCAGTTTTCATGGTATGTCACTGCACCTAAAAATAAAATTGTTTTTTTCTTGTGCCCTATTTCCTCTGCTCAATATAATAAGTCGATCCTTTTCATGAAATATGTGGTAATCATATGCAGGTTCTTCCTTTGCCTAACATCCCATTCTTTTGGATTTCGTTCCGTGCCTATTCTCACTGGAGAGCATCACAGGCATGGAATCATCAGAAAACATTTTGTCAAAATCACAACTTTCTGATGCTCTGTAAAAGCATCGGTACACACCCTTTTACTTACAGCTTTTATTCCCCTTTCAGGGAAGTGAAAAGCTGATGCACTTAGTCACTGATGCCTCCTATCAGCCCAATCCTTCTGATCAGACAGCCAAAAGCGAAGATAATTCCTCACAAGATAAAAATAGTGAAAATTCGACGACCTCTCTATTCGTAAGCATCTTTTCCAACTTACCTCCACATCTTGGAATAAATATTTATGCCAGCCAATGAATTGATCTGTTTCTTTATTGATGTGTTCATCACTCTATAACTAAGATGTGCAAGTTCATAACGTCTTATTAGGTTTCATTATCTAACTTCCTTGGGGGATATTTCTTTATCATGCTTAGGTTTTTCAGCCTTCGGAGGAACTGGAAAATCTTATCCAAAACAAGGATGACGACAGTTGTCTGAGCGAGTGTGCGATATCAAAGATATGCCAGAAATACCATCTTAATGTTGCAGATGTGAAGGAATACATCGATTCAGTTTAGTCATCATTTTTCTTCAGCTGCTTTTCCAGTTTAGTGAATTCCATTCATTCTTGGGGATTTTTTTGCTAGTTAACCTTTGTTTTTATTGGTTAGAATCGGAGCAAATCTGTATATGGTTATCGTGGAAAAAGGCAATAAAAATTGGCCATTAAGGCAAATGGTGCAAGAGACTATAATCAGGGATTTTGAATATGCTTAATTTTGGGACAGATGCAGAATTGTGATTTACTCCTATTTGTTAACTTAAGAAATGTAACTTCACATTTGCTGTTTTCTTATCAATTTTTTATGACAAAAACTTGGATGCATGCATATTCCCGCAAATCCACAACTGCAAACGGTAGGAGCTCACTATACGCACACACATGGGAGACTTCAATTTTTTATTCATGAAAAAAGAAGTTCAGTCTCATTATAGTTTAGAAGGAGAAAGATGGCCTAAAATGAATTAAGTAGTTATCTATATATTCTTTGTTTTATTCACATTATTCAAGAATAATGAAGCTGACCTTATAGATATAGACGGAAATACAAGGCCCATAAGCATGTCTCTGTGGTCGCGACGATTCAAATCTCTGCTTAAAAGAGAAACTATTACCTACTCCCTCCTCCGTCCATGAAAAATAAGGCTATTTCATTTTTATCTCTCGTTTTTTAAAATGATAATAAATAATTAAATTGGATAGAAAGAAAAGTAAGAGAGAATAATATAGAAAAGTCTCTTGTCTATATTATTCTCTCTCTTACTTTTCTTTCTCTCCACTTTAACTATTTATTATCATTTTTTCAAAACAAGGGATAAAAATGAAATAGCCTTATTTTTTGTTGAGGGAGGGAGTGTTTTTTAAAGATGATCAGTGATAATATTGTAGTAGTAATTATCTTCGTAATTACGTGACACTCAAATACTCAATCAAATGGAAGCAATCACCAATTTAGCTGCGTATTATCATATAAGCCCAATAAGTATATTGGGCTTTTAAGTTTAATATAGCCTATTAACTAATTTCAAAAAGCAGCCCACAAAGCCACGTGAATCAATTCGAGTATAAATAACTTGTTTTTCACTTTATCTTAAAAATACTCAGCTCCTTCTGCAAGAAAAGTTTCACCAAAACATAAATTAGACTAATTTGGAAGGAGGAAAATTCGATTAGAGGTTGTGGAAATGGCGCACGATCCAGAGGATGAGATCAAGGACGAGAAGAACCCTAAGCCTCTCGATGAAGATGATATCGCCCTCCTCAAAACCTATGTAATTTATTCCTTTCTTTTTTAATTTGTTCATAAACCCTAATTTAGTGCAATATCTTCGTGACTTATGATTTGTTTATTGCTGACTGAGAGGCAATTAGGATCTAGCTGATGAATGTTTTTTTTGTTGAAATGAAAATTCATTTAGTTTTCCATGATTTTAGTTAGCTGATGGTCGGACTGGTTCCACCTAGCTGATAAATATTCACTCACATTTTTTCTGTCTTTCATTATTTTATTGGAAACGTCCTGCAAAATTAATAGTACTACACTGCATATGTATGTTTTGTTCTATAGTACTCCTATATAACAGAGAAAATTTGCTCATTTTAGACTCACCATTTCTCAGCAACACCAGATATCTACATATTAATATATTATTGTACCAAACTTACAATTAAGTGTTCATGACTAAAATACATGATATTTTGGACATGGTGGGGATGAAGAATTGGGATGGGAAGTCTTTATAGGTTGATTAAGCTCTAAGCAACAAACTTAGTATAAAGGGACTGCACAAACCATTGTCACATAAATATGATGAACCGCCATATGCAATTGGATCCATGGGTGAAACATTTAGTTGAGTTAGGAGTAGTTTTGATGATGTTCCATCGTGCTACCATATTTTCTTATTCACCTGCCGGTATTATTGAAACTTTATTTTATTTATGGTGGCTGTATTTTGTATATGAGTAAGATCTTGTTGGAATACCTAAGGAGTTGTGACATGCAATTTGAATTTATATGGTACTCATGGCATGCTTTGGTGTGGCTATTGAATGTTTTTGTATGTTGGTATACACAGGGTTTGGGACCTTACTCGAACAGCATAAAGAAAGCTGAGAAGGAAATCAAGGAGATGGCGAAGAAGATTAATGATTTATGTGGTATGCAAATTTACTATATTCAAAACTGATCGAATCTTTAGTAGTTGCTTCTTTTCTTATTTCCCTCCCAACACTCATTCCGCCTTCTTTGGGGTGGGGGTAGGGGTGGAGAATTCATTAATGAACCCCATGAATGCTACCACTGGGCTGCAATGGTTGCCTGATCAATTGGTTAATTTGTCTAGTTAACATTCATTTTGTTGCTAATATGCTCTTTTAAATTTATAATAGGTATTAAGGAATCGGACACTGGTTTAGCTGCACCAAGTCAGTGGGATCTTGTATCTGATAAGCAAATGATGCAGGAGGAACAGCCTCTTCAGGTTTTGTTTCTAGATTCCCAGGTCTACTATGCATCCCTCGAGACTCTTAACTTATGATATAGTTTTTTTTTCCTTGAATAGGTTGCGCGATGCACAAAGATAATAAATCCAAATACAGAGGATGCGAAGTATGTTATAAATGTCAAGCAGATTGCCAAGGTATTTTATCTTCCTTTTTCATAGGTTTGCCCAATAATTTCTTCTACTGTTCATCCTTAGAAAAATAAGATAGGTTAACACCACCATATCTATATCTCACCTCTCTTGTATCGTATCTTAGACCGGTATTTGATGGACACATATGCCTTTTCTTTTGTTAGTAGTGTTGTGTGGTCAATCTTTTGTTTATCGTGTGTGTTTTTTTCTTTGCAGTTTGTTGTGGGGCTGGGTGATAAAGTTTCACCTACTGATATTGAAGAAGGCATGCGTGTTGGGTGAGCTTTCCATCTTTATATTCTATGATATGTATTTTCTGGTCCTAAAGTTCCTAGACGCATCGCATAGTTGGATATTGCGTGGTTTGTTGTTCTCTTTGCTGAACTTTTTTGTGTGATGTAAACTCACACTTAGAATGGGTTACTCACTGAAAAGTCAAGAACTATTCATTGACGCTGAACATTGTGTGATCTGAGAATTCCTGTTCTTTAGGACCTTAATATATCTATCTTCTCCTCTTATCTTGTTCTTTGAGTCATTGATATGTTGCATGTTAAAGATGCAAGATGGCTTTGGACTTCCTCATTCAATTCACCAAACTGCAGTTGTTTCTTTTCATTGATAAGTTGATTTTGAAGATAAAATGTACTCCTTCCGTATTAAAAAAAGTAGAAACATTTGAAACGGCACGGGTTTTAATGCACAATTGGTAAAGTAAGTAAGAAAAATTGGTAAAGTAAGAGAGATAAAAAGAAAAATGAGTGAAGTAAGAGAGAGTAAGTAAAAAAATAGTGAAAGTAAAGTTAGTGGATTGTGGGGTCCATGTCCTAAAATAGAAAGATTATAAAGTTTCTATTTTTAAGGAGCAACCTAAAATGGAAATAGTTGCTATTTTTAAAAAACGGAAGGAGTATAAATTATCTTTCTGGAGTCAAAGTGGTAGGCCTGAGATTCTGATTGTTAGTTTGTGGTCTTTTATTTATTTTTTGTTTTGCTGTCGTGATGTGAAGTTTAAGGCCCATTTCTTGCAGTGTGGACAGGAATAAATATCAAATTCAGATTCCTTTACCTCCAAAGATTGATCCAAGTGTTACAATGATGACAGTGGAGGAAAAGCCAGATGTTACATACAATGATGTTGGAGGATGCAAGGAGCAGATTGAAAAGATGAGAGAGGTAGTTAGTTATATAGCAATGCTGGAATGTTCTCTTCATACCTATAGCTATAGGTTAAAATTATCAACTGGAATATTAATGGCTATCCTCAGGTGGTTGAGCTGCCTATGCTTCACCCTGAAAAGTTTGTAAAGCTGGGGATCGATCCTCCAAAGGGTGTTCTATGCTATGGTCCCCCTGGAACTGGCAAAACTCTGCTAGCGAGAGCTGTGGCTAATCGAACCGATGCATGCTTTATCCGTGTTATTGGTAGTGAGCTCGTTCAGAAATATGTTGGTGAGGGAGCTAGGATGGTTCGTGAACTATTTCAGGTGCCACACCCTCAGTTTTACTAATTTTCCCAGAAATTTTCATCTTAACTAGGAATTTACTTGATGTATCTTTTCTCTTTTCCTCTATGCAGATGGCTCGCTCAAAAAAAGCTTGCATTGTATTTTTTGATGAAGTAGATGCTATTGGAGGCGCACGTTTTGATGATGGGGTGGGTGGAGACAATGAGGTTCAACGCACCATGCTTGAAATTGTGAATCAGCTTGATGGATTTGATGCTCGTGGAAATATTAAAGTTCTGATGGCAACTAACCGGTTGGTAGTCTATTTTGCCTCAGTTTGTAGCTTTTTCATTGTGGGTATTACTTTTGGCATGTGCACTAGGAGCACAACATTCAAATTTGCAGGAGATGTGCCTGCACCGATTCATTATCCCTTATCAATTTGATGATTATAACAAGTTCTAGCTTAGTTATGCATTATTGAAGCTGAAGCTGACCATTTTCTTAAAAAAAGGATAGGAACTACAACTACAGTTTAATGCATTGTTGATGAAACTCGTTTTTGAAAATAATATGCATGCTTTTTATCATCGAGCATACATAAATTTGTTGCGCCTCTTCAACTAATGTGTTCTTTCTATGCAGACCTGATACTCTTGATCCGGCACTTTTGCGTCCAGGACGACTAGACCGCAAAGTAGAATTTGGACTGCCAGATCTAGAGAGCAGGACCCAGATTTTCAAGATTCACACACGCACAATGAACTGTGAGAGGGACATCCGGTTTGAACTTCTTGCTCGGCTGTGCCCAAATTCCACTGGTAAACTGTTAACTATTGCTTGCATATTGTACACAAAAATCAAATTGATGGTATTGGCATGGATATACTAAATGTGTCCAAAATCAGGCGCCGACATAAGAAGTGTGTGCACAGAAGCAGGAATGTACGCTATCCGTGCAAGAAGGAAGACGGTGACTGAGAAAGATTTTCTTGATGCTGTCAACAAAGTCATCAAAGGATATCAGAAATTCAGTGCAACACCCAAGTATATGGTTTACAATTAAGCACTGCGTCGTATTACGCTTTTCTTTATGGTGCCAGATGAGCACAGCTGGAAGTCTTTTGGTCCAATCTGAAACGGTACGCAGTTGCAAACTCTGGCTTTTTTTCAGTTGGAAAAAGGTTGTTAGCAGCGTAATTGGCATTTGCTAACTTTGCTCATTCTCTACTAAACTCTTATTGATTAATTTCCATGTAATATTGAAAATGACTAAAAGCACCTTCCTAGACTTCATGATTCAGTTTATTCTGAAATTCTGCCTCTTTTGGATTGAAATTGAATCTGTTTTATTTTGTAAAAAAATGCATAACCTTTTTTTGGTACACATTAAGTATGAATTTAAATTTTAGTCTTGAATGCTGCTATTTCTGTAAAAGTCAATTGCAGAGACTTTAACATATCAATTGATTCTAGAAGGGGACGCGACTTTAATGGTTTATTACAAATAAATTTAACATTAAGATCCAATTCAAGATTACAACATCACTTCCAAAATTTTTAAGTAGTAGTTGTAGATTTGTCGGGGTTACTCTTCTTGTAAAGTTTCAAAGCTAAGTTCCCTTTGCTTTTCTACCTGGATACATTTTCTTGTCACTGTTGTCTAAAATTAATTTCCACTAAAATTATGTTTTATGGCTTCTATCTTCTCTACTTCTTGATTTTAACTAATATGGCTGATCGCAGGCATTGAAAAAGAAAAGAGAAAAAAACCTACTCCTTTCTTGAGAAATTATTGATTATCTATATATTCAAATTGTAACGCAGAAAAAGTCGATTAACATAAAAAAAAATATTATTATTGCAGTGAGTCTTTCCTACCTATGGCATTAGTATATGCATCGTTCAATGACTGATTCAAGAAGATGAGATTTGATGCTCAATTTCAAATAAAATAACCATTGCCATCCAAATCACAATACAACATCACTTTCAATTAACAAATAAATTAGAAGAAAAATGCACGACCTGAGATACAATTAATATTTATTTAACACTTGTATGTAACTGAGAATTGAAGAAGAGAAAATGAGAATTGGAAAAGAGAAATAATTATGTTTCTTTATTTAATTTTTTATTGAAGACTCCACACACATTTGAATACAAATTTTATATTAAGAAAATAAAACAAATCCTAAAACAAATCAAATCCTACATAAATAAATAGTGAAAAATAGTTAAATAGGAATGTGATCAAATGCAAACACTAAATATTGTACAAATTCCAAACTATGATCTAGACTGTTAGAAAATGTCGACAGATGATAAAATAATAGTAACAAAAAATGTCAACACAATGTCAACAATTGATGTTATGTTAAAATTGTGTTGATACTGTGCTGAATTTAAGTTTACAATGTACTCCATAAAATAAGGATCAGAGTCACAATGCGTGTGCTGACTGCTTACTAATTTCAATTATTTGACCAAACAAATTAACAATAATTCTTGTTATTTATTGGTCGTTTACTCTTAATTTCCCTCCATCCCTAATTAATTATTCACTTTTGTCATTTTTATGTGTCATCTATTAATTGTTCACTTTTACTTTTTATCATTAATGATAAATAGACTTCACATTCCACTAATTCAATCCACTCATTTTTTATTATAAAACTAATATAAAAGTGAAACTCATATTTTACTAACTTTTTCAATCAAATTTCATTTATATTTCTTAAAAACTGTGCCGAAACCAAAGTGGATAATTATTAGGGGACGGATGGAGTAAAATTTATAGATTTAGTAGCACTAAAATTAATATTTTCTGACCAAAATTGTAAAATTAAATTAATCAGGTGCTTGTAGTTAAATCGCAAAGTATTAATCTTCCATTACAAGGTAAGTAATGCATGAGTACTCCCTCCGTTCCTTCATAGTTGATGCGAAACTTTTCGGCACGGAGTTTAAGAAAAAGATTTTGAGTGTGTTAAATAGATAGAAAATAAAAGTAAGAGAAGAAAAAGTAAAGGGAATAAAGTAAAAAGTGAATAAAGTAAGAGAAAGTAAAGTAAGAAAGAGAAAAATGTTATACTCCCTCCGTCCCATAAAAATATGTGCACTTTCCATTTCCGTTCGTCTAACAAAAATATGTGGATTCCATTTTTGAAAAGTTATATCAATTTAATAATGTAGGTCCAACTATCCACTAACTCTACTACCATTCTCCTCCTCTCTCTTACTTTATCATACCATTATGGGACGGAGGAAGTACTATATATGGCAATGACTCAACTATGAGAAACTTCTCGAAATGAAAAAATGACTCAAGTATAAGGGAACGAATGGAGTACTAACTACTGTATTTTTTTAATGTGATATTGCAAGCTATATAACTAGAGGTGCCCAAGGTTTACGGTTCCGGCGGTAAACTGCGGAACCGTGAGAATTTATCCGAACCGAAACCGCTGATTTTAGAAGCGTGGTTTGGTTCAGGTTAAAAAAATTTTGAACCGAAAAGGAAGCGTAGTTGCTGCCGTTGATCACTGGAGACCAGTTCAAGATCCAACGGATGTACCGGAAAGTAGACAAACTGCTCGATAGCACCACCGAGGAGCATAAAGCCGCCGGTGATGGTGGCGACGTGGAAGATCTGGTGGATGGTCTGCTCAATATTCAGCAAGATGGAACTGAATTCCCTCTTACCACTGAGAATATCAAAGCTGTGGTTCTGGTTTGTGCTTCTTTCATTCTCAATTTTCAAATTTTGATTGTGATTTTTGAGTAAGAAGAATCTAAGATGAAACATACTAGTACTAATTGATGAATATGAAATCCCAGCAAAAAACAGAGTGATAGTGAATGCATGGGCACTGGGAAGGGATCCCGAGTATTGGAACGATGCAGGGAAGTTTATACAAGAGAGATTCGAGGAGAGCTCGGTTGATTTCAAAGGGAACAATCTAGAATATATACCTTTTGGTTCAGGAAGGAGAATGTGCCCGTTCGGACTGGACTGGCAAACGTAGAGTTTCTGCTGGCTATGTTTCTGTATCATTTTGATTGGAAAATGCCCAACGGGATGAAACATGAAGATTTGGATATGACGGAGTCCTTTGGTGGCACTGTTAGAAGGAAACACCCTTTGCATTTGGTTCCCATTGTGAAACGACCTTTACCTGCACATGTTTGACTGATTATTATCTATGGCTTCTTTTGTTCTCAAGTGATGATGTATAATTAATAAAACTAGGTTTGATTATGTAGTAAGCACAATAAATGAAATTATTATTATGCCTAAAATTCATATGATCCTATCAAATGTGGTGCTGAGTTTAGAGTAATCGAAAGTGAAGTTATATGGATTAATGAGAGAGTTGGGTTTCCATTTGAGAAGAGGCGGGTTGATATGGAGTAAAGGTGGCTACACCCAAAACTAACAAGAAGAAAGTGAAATAAGAAGAAAAGAGTCCAAGTTGACTCAAAGTAGAAAACTATAAAGAGAATCCTCTAAAGAGGAAGATCTGCACGCTCGAGCTCCTGAGCGCGAGGCGCGTGCAGCCCTTCCGCCACGTAAGAGAGGAGGAGACTTTGAGCCTCTGCAAACAGATCGCTTCCGCCAGTGGCGACATCGTCGCGTGCAGTCCTTCCGCCACATAAGAGAGGAGGAGACTTTGAGCCTCTGCAAACAGATGGCTTCTTGGGAAGGAGTGATACGAACCTATATTATTATTATTTAGTTTAGATATTATAGGGATTTAGCACATCTCTTTCTATATCTTTGTTTTCTTGTTCATTAAGTCATAGACTGTTATCTTTTTATTCATTCAATGAATATATTATTTTGGCCAAGTCCCTTGCATATTACGTTGAATCCTTAATCCCTACGCCACCTGCTGCCCGACGGAATCTCACCGCTCACAACCGGGACGTATATCAGATCTGCAGTCGCTGCCCGACGGAATCTCACCGCGCACAACCGGGACGTATATCAGATCTGCAGTCGCTGCCCGACGGGTTGGAACCCGCGCACAGCCACCCAGATTCTTCCTCCGCCGACCCTCACGGGCGCCGGATTTATCTTGTTATCCGTTCTACCGAACGTTAGGGATTTAGGTCCTTAACACGAGAAGGATCTCCGGCTAATCTGTCAGGGATGACGTCGTACGATGTTACAAGGAGGGTGGTGGTCGGGGCAAAGACTTGAATAATCCGTCCAGGTGGCGACGGGGTTCTTGTTGGCCGATCGATCTCTATCCTTCCATCAGCTTGCTGCTTCCGTTGAAGACCCAACGGATGTATCGAAAATTAGACAAGCTGTTCGATAGCATGATCGACCAGCATAAAGCCTTTGATTTGAGGAGAGCTCCTTTGATTTCAAAGGGAACCATCTGGAATGCATACCTTTTGGTGCAGGAAGGAGAATGTGATTCGGATTAGAGCATCCGCTTCTCTATCATTTAGATTTAGATTTGGATAGTACTGTTAGGAGGAAACACCCTTTGCATTTGGTTCCTATTGTATTGTTAAACGACCTTTGAATGCAAGTGCCTCACTCATTTATATATATATGGCTTCTGTATTCTCGTGTTCTTGGAGTGACGATAGGTAATTTAGAGCACTAATAAGCACGATAAACGAAATTATTATCCCTTAAATTCCTACTAGTGCCTACAATTACAGTAAAAGAGTAATAATTAGATAATTAAAGAACAAAACAAATAAAAATAGAGTAAAAGAGTAATAAAATAAGAATATGGTTTTAATGTCATAGTCAGTCATATGAGATCACATCAAAATTGGATCTCATTGTACCAACAATTTTCCTTTTCAGGCAGGATGTGTATTCAGTGCGTGGGCAATGATGAAAAACCCTAGCACACTCAGAGCATCCGCAACGCGTGCCGTTGCGGTGCCTTATTTCGTTCCGGAGGAACGGAACCGCGGCGGCACGCGTTGCAGCCGCCCGTGTCGTCGCCATTCCGTGCCGGTGCCGTGCCGGGTGCCGTTCCCGCGAGACGCGGCACGACACGTTCCGCCACGCGCCGAGGCGACGTGGCGGCCTCCCATTCGACGCGTGACGCCCACTCGCTGCCCCGCGAGTGGGCGTCGTCACGGTGACGCAATAATTCGATTTTTTTTTTTAAAAAATCGAATTTAATAAAAAAAAAATATTTTTATTTATAAAAATTGTTTTTTATATTTAAAAACAATTTTTACAAATAAATGAATACTAGAAATTCGTATTAGCCCATATATATTTGATGGGCTTGCGAATTTATGAATCTCATTCTTGGTTGTCTCTCTTTTATAGAGACATCCTTGAATGTTTTTTGTTCCACTTTCGATGTGGGACAAACTCATCTTGGTTGTCTCTATTTTATAGAGACATCCTTGAATATTTTATGTTCCACTTTCGATGTGGGACAAACTCATTCTTGATTATCTCTATTTTATAGAGACATCCTTGAATGTTTTATGTTCCACTTTCGATGTGGGAAAAACTCTTTCTTGGTTGTCTCTCTTTTATAGAGACATCCTTGAATGTTTCATGTTCCACTTTCGATGTGGGACAAACTCATCTTGGTTGTCTCTATTTTATAGAGACATCCTTGAATATTTTATGTTCCACTTTCGATGTGGGACAAACTCATTCTTGATTATCTCTATTTTATAGAGACATCCTTGAATGTTTTATGTTCCACTTTCGATGTGGGAAAAACTCTTTCTTGGTTGTCTCTCTTTTATAGAGACATCCTTGAATGTTTCATGTTCCACTTTCGATGTGGGACAAACTCATTCTTGGTTATCTCTATTTTATAGAGACAACCTTGAATGTTTTATGTTCCACTTTCGATGTGGGACAAACTCATTCTTGGTTGTCTCTATTTTATAGAGACATCCTTGAATGTTTTATGTTCCACTTTCGATGTGGGACAAACTCATTCTTGATTATCTCTATTTTATAGAGACATCCTTGAATGTTTTATGTTCCACTTTCGATGTGGGAAAAACTCTTTCTTGGTTGTCTCTCTTTTATAGAGACATCCTTGAATGTTTCATGTTCCACTTTCGATGTGGGACAAACTCATTCTTGGTTATCTCTATTTTATAGAGACAACCTTGAATGTTTTATGTTCCACTTTCGATGTGGGACAAACTCATTCTTGGTTGTCTCTATTTTATAGAGACATCCTTGAATGTTTTATGTTCCACTTTCGATGTGGGACAAACTTATTCTTGGTTGTCTCTATAAAATTGTATTTTAAATTATGTCAATTTTTATTTTTTTAGGATTTTAATTATGTCTTTTTCTATTTTTTTGAATTTTAAGTTGTAATGTTATTTTAATTTTATTAAAGTGTGTTTGTTTTAATTGAATTGAGTTGGAAATAAAAATAAAAAATGAAATTGAATGAATAGTAATTTAAGGAACGGTTAAGGAACGGTTAAGGAACGGAGGGTTGCAGGTTCCGTTCCTTAGTTAAGGAATGGAGTAAAAAAGTACAGTGGGGCCCGCAAATAGTAGTTTAAGGAACGGTTTAGGAACGGTATAGGAACAGCGTTGTGGATGGCCTCACCAACCCACAAGAACAAGTGTACGACAAGGGATATGTTATGTAGACGAAGAAGACAAGTTTGAGGAGCTCAAGTACCTCAACAAAATTGCATTTCTCACTAATTCACAAACACAAAACGACCATGTACTACTGTTTTGTTGAGTCGTTTAAGTGGGAGACTACTGAACTCTTATGTTTCAAGGGTCGATACAAGTGTTGGGTGGGCCACTATTAGTCCACCTGCCTCGATTGAATCTAATATCTTTTTGTGCTCTATTTAGAGCATCCGCAATGGCGGACGTCCACGCGGAATTCCCACCGGCGTGCGGAAATTCCGTACGGACGTCCGCCATTGCGTTGACGCTCGCAGAATTCCGCGCGAAATTCATTAAATGTTATTTTTTTCGGTTCCTATATATACATCCCGTTGAACTTCATTTCATTTGTATCACTTGTATTAACAAGTTTCTCTCTCTCTAAAAATACCTCTCTTTCGAATCAACGATGGAGCACCACGACAGCGATTCCCCCGCCTCGAGCGAGTCACCGGCGCCCCATTTTCCCATCGGAGGGAGTACGCCGATGTCCGCTGCGATGCCTCAAATGCTGGGGATGATGCCCCAGTCTCAAATGCCACCGGGAATGATGCCCGGGTACTACAACATGTACCCGCAGTGGTATGAGATGATGCCCCAGATGCCCTGGGCGAGTACGAGGATGATGCCCCAGATGCATGGGTCGCCTGACGCTGCGAGGGAGTAGGAAGGGGGTCCACCAATCGCCGGTGGACAACGTCTATCGGCCGTTTATGGATTTACTGTCGACGGACTACCCGGCGAGCTCTCCTCTCGAGACTCAGTTCGCTAGTGTCGACACGTTCTCGTTCGAGGAGTTGGGGCTTTCTCCGGTCCGGGATACTCCCGCCAGCTCACCACCGGCGACGGGGAGGGCAGGGAGGACCAGGCGAATGAGGGGCAGGGGACGGGGCGTCCCGGTGTACGAAGGCGAGGTGGGGAGGGATCCAGCGGAAACAAGAGGACCGTCTGGAGCATGGACGAGTGCATCACGCTGGCGAAGGCGTGGATTAGTGTAGTGGAGGATCCATACGTCGGGGCGAACCAGGACATCGACCGGATGTGGTGGCGCATTAGCCAAAGCTACCTCCAGTTCAAACCGCAAGGGGGAAGGCGCACAACGCGGAGCAATGCCTGAAACAGTGGGAACGGTTGAAGAGGCAGCTCAGTCGATTTGCCTGCATTTACACAAACAACCTCCGTTCGGCAACCAACGGCATGTCTGCCGAGGATGTGAAGCTTTTGGCTCATCCGCAGTTCCCCGACGCTGAGAAGGGCTTCGGGGAATTCAAGTATTGGCCGGTGTTTCTTGTGGTGCAGTCTTCGCCCAAGTTCACTGCGGGTGTTGAATCTGACAGGCCGAAGCGGACGAAGATCAGCGTCTCCGGAGAGTATAGTAGCAGTGCTGGTTCCGCGAAACTCCCCCCGCCGAGGCCCGCCGCCGTCGCCCGGTTGGGCAAAAGTCCACGGCGCGGAAGTCGAGGTAATTCGGCAAGGAATTCCGCTACTATGTAGTGAGAATTCTGTATGACGTGGCAAGGCAGTGGGGAGTCCGTATGACGAGGCAGAAGGTGTTTTAGGGAATTCCACGGGGAATTCCGCCGGGAATTCCGCAGCAAGCCTTGTTCACGCCCGCTCTCTAGCCCCCCGTTCGATGGGTCCTGGTCAGCCGGGTCTGGATCCGAAGACTCGTGCCACTTCAGGCGCGTCCAGGCTCGAAAGCTTGCCAAGCCCCAAGGAAACAACCTTGAACAGGCCCACATGGGAAATTAATCCCAAGTTGCACCATCCATGATTCAAACTCAAGACTTTTTGAATTGACGATATCCTTGCCTCCCTTCTCAACCAGTTGAGCTAGGAGGCTTGGATAGTCAATAGATTATAATAACAGGGATTCTTAGTGTTACTATCCTATTTTACAAAGTTAATCTATTGAATAATATTTCAGTTTATAGTGGATTTGTACGTACTTCAACTATTTATAATCTACCCCATTAGATTTTAAGATTTAATAATGTCAATAAAATATTAAGATTGAAGGCTCTAGGGACCCACCACAATTTAAAAAATTAAAAAATTGATGACTAGACTTCCACGTCAGCCGTCGCTTATGAAAGCGTCATAGAATTTAAGGCCTTCAAAGAAAGGAAATGGATTGTTAGGAATCAGCCATTGAACAGTGGATAACTTCATAAACCAAAGTCTGAACATTGATTAAAAATGGTGTGAGCTCGTTCTATATGAAAATTCCTAAACCTGTTTTTAATAAACTTCTAATACTTGTAATTATGTTATGCTAAAACAGCGACTACGCTTTCCTTTCAAATGTTTGCACCAAAAATAGGAAAACTTGGGCTCAAGAATAAATCACAGCCATTTGCAACAGCCTGAGCCTGAGTGGGGAATCACAAAATAATCAAACCAAAAATTTATTATTTTAAACAAAAATAAACAAGCCAATGAATTTATTATTTGCAACAAATTTAAGCAAATAAACAAGCCAACTGGTAGCAACAAAAATAAGAGTTACATGCTCAAACAGTAGTTGCAAAGAAATACGCATTCTCAATACAGAACACAACGAAAACAGTTGGTGTCAATCCCCAAGAACTACTTCCGACAGAAGCGGCCTCATCAGTCCATCAACAGACAGAGATTACATCTGCAGATGAGTAATAAATAACCCTTATCAAACCACACTCACTATTCAGGAATATGCAAGTGACACTAATGAGTTGCTAGACGCTATAACCAGCACATTTCTGTCTATATATGTTTACCTACAAACTGAAAATGGAAACCAATGTACCATCAAATGCATTATTGTAACAGCCTCATTACCTCAATGTTTCAGATTAAAAATAGTCTATCTCAACTTGAAAGTTGGGGCTTGCGAGTCTCCGTAGCGCTTGGTTGTTGCTGTTGTTGAAGAGCACAACTCGAACTTGTAATTCATCTTGCTCCTCTGCTATCGTCTTGGCAGACTCCACCACTGATTCCCTGCAATATTTCAAGTGAATTGATTGCATCGTTGGTATTTCACCAATTTCACAAGGGATCTCCTCCAATTCCTTTAACGCGTAAAGGCGAATTTTCTCAAGGCATGGAAAGTGAGAGCTCTCTGTTATCCAGGATACCAAAGGACACCATTTGAGTTCCAAGAATTGGAGGCTGGGGAACTGTTCTTCACTCGTTTCCCACACGCCTTTTTGGAAATGAGCTCGTTCCAATTTAAGCTTCTGAAGAAGAGGTAATGCACCTATGTTTTTTAGCATCACTTCATTCACATCCCAGTTGGAGTAGTGTGATCCCAAGCTCAACTTCTTAAGAGAGTGTGGGAAGGTATTCCCTTTAACCTGCCACCAATTAGTATAGGACTCTAGTGTATTCATGGACTCGAGATTTTGAAACTCTCCACTATTTATTGCCAATTTCTTTATGTTGGGGAAATTCAAATCCCAATCCAAATTCAAAAGATTAACTCCTTTGAGCGTTTGTAGTTCGTACATGATGACAACATTTCCATTAGGAGGACGTCGTAGACCCAGTGCTCCTTTATAGGATTCAAAATGCCTAAGTTGAGGCATCATCCAAAAACTTGATGCAACAAAACTTGTAGAATGGAAAATGATCAGTGTGTGTAAATTCCAAAGAAAACTAACTGAAGAAGGGATATCATACATGCTCCCAACAAACTGAACTCCAACAGCAAGATACCGCGAGTTCACAAACTGGAACAGACCATCTAACAAATATTCATGGGTTCCATATCTATCTCTATCATAAGCTTTCAATGTCCTCAACAGTTTTGACTCAGGCATCGGAACAAATTCCATGCTATGACATACAAGAGAACGAGCAAGCGGAACAGATCGTAAGGCCTCCCAAGCCTTATCCTTTGAAGTGCCTCCAGGAATAACAACACAACGTTGCCTATTTAAGGCCTGAGACTTATGTTTCCCTGTCACATAATAAAAGCCCTCTTTCCCAGCTTCTCTGCAACAAAGGTCTCTCAATAGATCATGAACTTTGCAGTACTTTATGTTTCCAGTACACCCTAACTCATGAACTAGAATGAGATTTCTATCAACTAGCTCATATAAGTACTCTTTTGCACTCGTTTCCAAGCTTTTCCCACTTTGTGGTCTTAGAAACCCTTCCGAAACCCACAACTTGACGAGTGTTGAGACACGAACTGCACGGTCTTCATCAAACACTCCCATGTATAGAAAACATGGCTTCAAATACATTGGCAAATAACTGTAGCTTAGTTTTAGAATATTCAAGCAAAAATCATCATCAGCTGAATTCACTACTGAACTTGAGTTTTTTCTTATTGATTCCCAACATTCTTTAGTGTGTTCCACCTTTTTCAAAACACCTCCCACCACAACAATTGCTAAAGGAAGTCCTCCGCAATTCTCTACAATTTTCTTCCCAATTTCCTCCAATTCAACTGGAAAACTTTCCTCCCCAAACACAGAGTTGGAGAATAGATCCCAGCTACTAACCTCATCTAATAACTCCAATCGAAGGCAATAATTGCTGTTCAATTGAGAACTCAACTGCGATTGCCTAGTCGTCACCACTATGCGACTACCATTCCAATTATCAGGAAAGAAATTTTGCATCTTATCCCATGCATCGACACTCCACATGTCATCCATAACAATTATAAACCTTCTATTGAATAAATATTTGTGGAGTGCTAATCCTACTTCATTTTCACTCATTTCTTCCTTGCTTTTTTTGTTGGCTTGAGAAAGCAACTCAAAAAGGATTTCTCTAATGTCAAAATTTTGGGAAACAGTAACCCATGCACAAACATCAAAATGCACCTTAATCAACGGTTGTGCATAAACATGTTTAGCGAGAGTGGTCTTACCAATCCCTCCCAAGCCTACAACAGGGATGACTTGGAGTTGGCGATCGTCTTGTCCATTGGTGAGCTTGTGCATGATTTCAAGTGATACATCATCAAACCCCACCATGATGGAAGATCTCGACGAACCACCAGATGTTGAGAGACTTCTGTGGAGCTGAGCTTCGGACACAGATATCTTCATCGCCTCCTTCTTGACCAAATCCATGTCTTTTATCACTTTCTTCAAACATCGATAAAGATTATCGACGTAACTGATTTTCCTGCCATTATTTATGGGCTTCATTAGACATCCAAAGTAATTGGACCACATGAGCGGTTTACTTTGAGAGCTGGAGCCAGCAGAAGTACTGGTTTCTCCTCCCGAGTGTATTTGTCCATGATAAGCTCCACTGGATTTACGCAGCTTGATCATGTCCACAATATGGGACTCGATCACATCTTGGGCTGCATATGCTGCCTCTGCAATACGAATCTCTAACGGATCGGCTTCGCTTGTGTTGGCAACAGGGGAATTATAGGTTTCAAGAAATTCTTGCAAGGAGGTGACAGTTTGAGTGAGGGATTCAGCTTGTTGTTCGTCGATAGAAATCGGAGGGGAAGGATGATGCTTGATATCATCTAAGATATGCATGAGCGAAGTCAGAGCTGCATAAGCTGCCATCAATCTCTAACAGCAAGTTAGAGAGAAAAAGGTGCAGCAAACAAAGGGTAGGAAACTAGGAATGAGTTTGAGCTTGTTTGTGAAATACAGTTACCTTTGTTAATATAATCATTAGCATGACATTTTGACATAATATTGCAACCTTGATCACAGAAACGCGTTAACAGTTAACATCACAAGCTGCTTCATGATAAAATATAGCCATTTTGATATAACAATTAGCTGTTGAAATTAATTAAATATGCTGCAACTATCGGATAAGACTTCTTCGCATAGAATACTTCAAATTAAACTATAACAATATGATTTAAATTTAGTTTTATTTCAACAACAAATCGTAATATTGTATGATGACTGTTAAATTAAATGTGTGAATCTACAGTCTATGATGCTAATTCTAACCTGTTCGTAATGGATAGATTTGTGGATCAGAAAAGCGAAAAACACCACAAATTACCTGGAGGCTGCAGGCGGCGTGCGGAGGCGGAGACACCGCGGCGGGATACGGCTGGTAGCGGAGGAGGCGAGGTGGCGCGCTACTGCCTGCCTCTTTCTGACTAGGCGTTTACATTGTGCTGGCGCGGAGCAGAGGCCGCGCCGTCATCGGATTTTTACAAACTGATGCTGACTGTGATTTTACAAACTGTAGTTTAATTTAATACTAATACTAATTTAATTTGACAAATAATGATAATGCGATTTTAAATATGATAATTACTCGGTATAACAGGATAATGCAATTTTAAAAATGATTACTTACATAATTTCCTTTCAAAATTATTATAGCCCATTTCAATTTTCTCAATGTGCTGAAATTGTAAAACTAATTATGAGTTGACTTTTGAAAGTAAAGAAGATTACCAATTAGTTGTACTCGTTTTGCTTGCATCCTCCGAAAAAAACCTTCCAAGGAACAGAAAACTCCTTAGTCTCTAACATGATTGACCAACAAAATTTGACACGGAAAGAAGAGACAATATACAAACTTTTTAACAAGGATGAAGCGGATCGTATTTGTGCTATACCACTTAGCACTCGTATACTGGATGATAAACGAATATGAGAATATGATAAGAAAGGAATATATTCGATCAGGAGAACGTATCACTTGGCAGGTACATTTCTTGGGAAAAGTCAATAATATAAAACATCCTCAAGTAGACTGGAAAACGGCTGGAAAAGATTGTGGCATTCTAAAGTTACACCAAGAACCTACACTTCTTGTGGAGAACATGTGTAAACTGTAAACAGCTTGCCCACTAAGGAAAATCTTTATCGTCGAGGCATTGATGCGGGATCTATTTGTGAGATTTGTGGCTTGAGTTGTGAGTCAAGTGATCATCTATTGCTACACTGTACTGAAGTGGTTAATACTTGGAGGTATGACCCTCTTCGCGTGGACTCTCATCTCCTTAATAGCTCTTCTTTTAAGCAAGTGGTTTGGTGGTCTCTTTTGGAAAAATTACTCCATGAAACCTTTGCACTTTTTGCTTGTACTGCATGGAATATTTGGAAGAGGAGAAACGAATTTTACTTTGACCAAAAAGTTTTTAATTGGAAAGAAATACTTTCATTGGCTCACAAAAATTGGATGGAAATGTCTCACACTTTTGAAAAGAATGCTGGAAATAAAATTGAACATTGCAGTTTGCAGAAATGGGAACCTCCTCCATCGGGCACTCTTATGATGATATAAATGTTCTCTAGAATGGTCGAGTTGGATTGGGTGTGATCTTTAGAGATGAAAAGGGGGTGGATGTCTTCGCTTGTAAGACTGAACTTAGAGTGGCCGGGTCAACTTCATTGATTCGGTATGGTTTGAATATGGCCCTTTTGCAGAATATCTCTAAGGTATATGTGCAATGTGATAATCAAATTTGATTTAGGGGACTAAATGGTGATGTGGATCTTGATCCTTACATTGAGGTTGTGAAAGATGACATCTTAGCTATTGCGAGAAGGGTCGGCGTCATCGATTTTCAGTTCATATATCCCTATAGCTTGTAATCGTGTTGCTCACTTACTGTCCACAAGTCCAAACTTCGTAGGGGTAAACTTTATTCCAAAAAATATTTTGTTTGTTATATATGAAGAAACATCTTAAATTTATAAAATTACCTTACTTCTAAAAAAACGAAGTTTGTTAAGGGTGTTTCCCTTAACAAGCACCGGCGGCGAGTTTCGCTCGGCGGTGGAGATAAACTTTCGGCGGCCAACAGGCTCGGCGGACGATGGCAGAGTTTCTGTGCGCGGGAGTCGCTCCCGTCGGGCAGATAACTCGGCGGCTTATAGAATACTCCGGCGTCCAATTAGGATCGGCGGAGGGAATCCAAAATTAGGATTGGAAAACACACGTTATCTTTGGTGGAGAAAATATTTCATTAATTGATTGAATGAATAAAATGATAACAAGCTCTGCTATTTATAATACTAGAATTACTACCCTAACTTATTGACCAAGAAAACAAAGATATGGAAAAGATTTGGGGAATAAAAGATAACTAAATAATTGTGATTTCCTAAGATATAGAGGATCGTATCAACTCCCCCATGGTTAAAATCCGCCTTGTCCTCAAGGTGGAAATCACGAATTAACGACGAGAGTTGACAGCAAAAGCCTTGGCGAGGCGTCGCCTCCTGGATCAAACACACACCGAGCAGCTGAGCGTGTCCCTTCATCACCTCCATAAAAAATCAACGAAGGCAGACTGATGTGGTCATCTAAATTCAATGCTAAAATGGAAAGCTCTGCCACACGTCCCTGAATGATCAAACATGGCTTGTTATTTCGTGGAGGAATCAACCTTGCATCGGCGTCGAGCGATGGTAATCGAGGATTCATGCTTGTAATATCAGTGACATTCAAATCCCCATTAAATTCCGGATCAGTATTGAAGACAACATGGTTTGCAGGCATGGGTAGCTCTATGCGAAAGGTCCCCGTGGCAAACAAGCACTTGATTACTTCTTCATGCGGAAGCTCCTTGCTATCACGTAGATCCGGTTTTGCTAACTGCAGAGCAAGAGATTCTCCTTTTTGATTGCTGAGACTGACACATATACCAGGATCGAATGCACGCACGGTGATCATTTCGATCATCTTAAGTATGTCACTATCTTCATCATCTTTACTCTCAACTAAACCCTTCGGTCCCATCCCATTCTCTTTCCATTTATCTTCAACAATGTTCTTTTCTCCCACAACATCATGAGAACAAGGTACAACTTTATTTATCAAACCATACTCACCAGCCTTTTGCATATTCATTTGCCACTCCTTTGGCCTCGAGCTCGGGACAGCAGCTTGCGGAAGACGATTAGAGGCCAACAATGGAGCTGTCTCCGGTAGCAGTTGCAAGGGCTGGAAAGGGCCTGGAGTGGAGTAGACCGGCAGTTCCAAGGGCTGTGCTGGACTCGGCTGCGGCGGGTGATTTGATCGCGGCAGCGGCAGTGGTGGCTGGTAGGGTTGGTGGATCTGGTCTACAGCAGGGGTGGCCATTAGAGGGGGTTCCCAACACGAAGTCTGACGCGCTGGGGTTTGATCGGATTTGGTGTGGTGGCATGGTGGAGCCGTTGATTCATTGGGGACTAAACACGAAGGCCCAAAAGAAGCCTCATTATTTCTTGATGGAGGATATGCCATCTTTCGGAGTGGTGCAGAGACATTGGGCTGATCAAGATCGGGCTCGGCCTGCGGTAACATTCGGAATTTGCTAAACCGGCGATTTGTGGCATCGAACCAAGTTTCTATCTTGTCACATGCTTCCAATAAGCGGTCTAACTTTGCGTTAATCAGGTCCTCCGCTTTGGTGGCTGGACGAGGGTGATAATGAGTCTGCCACGGGCGATTTCGGGCGTAGGAGTTTTGCGGCTCTACGTATGAATCCGGGACCATATCTGGATCACAATACGGTGGTGGATAACAGTTATTGGTTCGTTGTCGGGGCGGATCCCAACAAGTGGGGCGGCGCGTCTGGACAGACCCCATTCGGTGAGGTTGCGGTGGACCGTAGGGTTCACGCCTGTACCTGGGTGGTGGCTGATCATAGGACAAGCGTTGATAACGGTGATAGCCGGCATAGTCGTATAACATGTTGACGGACTGAAGATAGGATGTTTTCTACGAAGGAAGGGGGAAGCTTCTGTTTGGTGGTTTTCTTCCCTTTTTTTGGATGAATTGGACGAAGAGGGTCACTCTTTTCTTTTGGGTGGTGAGGTATGGGTTATGGATAATGGTATGACTTCAACGCGGCACGCAGGAATCCTTCCCGTCGGGCTTTGCAGAAGTAGGATTGTCCGGCGGCTAGAGCTCGGCGGACAGGCTGGACTCGGCAACCAAAGCAGGTGCTGTGCGCGGAATATTTTCCGTCGGGCAGCAGTGGAGCTTTGATTCGAGATGGTGGGAGGGTCACCTCTCAATGAGAGCACCAGTTGATAAGGGTGTTTCCCTTAACAAGCACCGGCGGCGAGTTTCGCTCGGCGGTGGAGATAAATTTTCGGCGGCCAACAGGCTCGGCGGACGACGGCAGAGTTTCTGTGCGCGGGAGTCGCTCCCGTCGGGCAGATAACTCGGTTGCTGATAGAATACTCCGGCGTCCAATTAGGATCGGCGGAGGGAATCCAAAATTAGGATTGGAAAACACATGTTATCTTTGGTGGAGAAAATATTTCATTAATTGATTGAATGAATAAAATGATAACAAGCTCTCCTATTTATAATACTAGAATTACTACCCTAACTTATTGACCAAGAAAACAAAGATATGGAAAAGATTTGGGGAATAAAAGATAACTAAATAATTGTGATTTCCTAAGATATAGATATAGAGGATCGTATCAAAGTTCCTGCCAAATTTAATTTTGGAAAAAACCAAACTCATTTTAAATTCGCTATAAGATGAAAGTTCGTAGTAGTAATGATCAAATTATAATTAATGCCAATTTTCAGCTAAAGTTTGTGATTTTAGTGGGTTTACTCTTATTTCCGAACCTATTTGTAAAAATTTCAAATATAAGTTCCCTTTGCTTTTCTACCTTGGTGCATTTTGTTGACACTGTGGTCTGAAGTTATTTTCCATCTCATAGGAGTATGTATCATGGCTTCTTTATTCTCCAATTCTTGATTGTAATTTTTAACAGATATGGCTGACCTATGCAGGCATTGAAAACTAATTTCTTCGGCAATTATTAATTACTTTTATATTCAAAATGAGTTGTGCAGAAAAGTCAACTAACATAAAAAATTACTTCCTCTCCGGATTTAAAGAGTCTTTTTACCATTTTTATTTGTCCGGGATTTATAGAACCATTTTCTTTATTCTATTTTTAGTATACAAACTCCACAATCCACCAACTTTTTACACTCACAATCCAATATAAAACTAATAATTTAAATGGGTCTTATATTTCACTCACTTTCTCATTTTACTTTTCTTCACAAAGTCAAACAATTTATTAAAATTTGTGCCGAGTATAAAGGGGTCTTTAAATGGTGGACGGAGGAAGTATTATCTACCACGTCTGATGACCGATTCACGAAGATGACTATTTGATGCTTAACTGCGAATAAAACAAACATGGCTGACCTATGCAGGCATTGAAAACTAATTTCTTCGGCAATTATTAATTACTTTTATATTCAAAATGAGTTGTGCAGAAATGTCAACTAACATAAAAAATTACTTCCTCTCCGGATTTAAAGAGCCTTTTTGCCATTTTTATTTGTCCGGGATTTATAGAACCATTTTCTTTATTCTATTTTTAGTATACAAACTCCACAATTCACCAACTTTTTACACTCACAATCCAATATAAAACTAATAATTTAAATGGGTCTTATATTTCACTCACTTTCTCATTTTACTTTTCTTCACAAAGTCAAACAATTTATTAAAATTTGTGCCGAGTATAAAGGGGTCTTTAAATGGTGGACGGAGGAAGTATTATCTACCACGTCTGATGACCGATTCGCGAAGATGACTATTTGATGCTTAACTGCGAATAAAACAAACATGGCTGACCTATGCAGGCATTGAAAACTAATTTCTTCGGCAATTATTAATTACTTTTATATTCAAAATGAGTTGTGCAGAAATGTCGACTAACATAAAAAATTACTTCCTCTCCGGATTTAAAGAGCCTTTTTGCCATTTTTATTTGTCCGGGATTTATAGAACCATTTTCTTTATTCTATTTTTAGTATACAAACTCCACAATCCATCAACTTTTTACACTCACAATCCAATATAAAACTAATAATTTAAATGGGTCTTATATTTCACACTTTCTCATTTTACTTTTCTTCACAAAGTCAAACAATTTATTAAAATTTGTGCCGAGTATAAAGGGGTCTTTAAATGGTGGACGGAGGAAGTATTATCTACCACGTCTGATGACCGATTCACGAAGATGACTATTTGATGCTTAACTGCGAATAAAACAAACATGGCTGACCTATGCAGGCATTGAAAACTAATTTCTTCGGCAATTATTAATTACTTTTATATTCAAAATGAGTTGTGCAGAAATGTCAACTAACATAAAAAATTACTTTCTCTCCGGATTTAAAGAGCCTTTTTGCCATTTTTATTTGTCCGGGATTTATAGAACCATTTTCTTTATTCTATTTTTAGTATACAAACTCCATAATCCACCAACTTTTTACACTCACAATCCAATATAAAACTAATAATTTAAATGGGTCTTATATTTCACTCACTTTCTCATTTTACTTTTCTTCACAAAGTCAAACAATTTATTAAAATTTGTGCCGAGTATAAAGGGGTCTTTAAATGGTGGACGGAGGAAGTATTATCTACCACGTCTGATGACCGATTCATGAAGATGACTATTTGATGCTTAACTGCGAATAAAACAAACATCACGATCCAATTCACAGTTAGGCCATCCGCAATGGCGCCTAGCGCACGCCTAGCCGAGCGCCGGCGCTAGGCGGTCCATTGCAACCGCCCAGCGGATTTCGAAAATAAAAACCGCCGAGCGCTCGGCGGTTTCGCGGCGCTAGGCGGTGCGCTGGGCGATCCGCTGGGCGCCCGAATCGCCTAGCGCACCGTCGAGCGGAATTTTTTAATTTTTTTTTATTTTCGAAACACTATATATACGCGGTTTGCACGTCATTTTCAATCGCACCACTTGTTTTAACGAGTACTCTTTCTATCTTAATTTATGTACAAGATCAACACCGAGAAATGGAGAACACCAACGAAGGTACTCCAGTGACGAGCGGGTCTCAAACTCCCCCGCTACCCGTGGGAGGTGGATGGGGTCCGATGCCAGGGTACTACAACATGTACCCGTGGCAGGGTATGATGCCTGGGATGGCAGCCGGGAGGAATATGCCTGGGATGGCAGCTGGGGGGAGTATGCCGGTGTGGCAGGGGGTACCGGGGATGCAACCCGGTATGCATATGATGCCGAGGTGGGCGCCCAGGATGCAGATGATGCAGGGAGGGTGCCCGGGATGCGGGGGAGGGGGGACGGCGATGCAGCCGGGGGAGGGGGACGTCTATCGCCCCAGTTTTGATTTTTCGACTGCTTCTTCGCACACATCGACCCCAACGGATGCGCAGTTCACGCAATTTGAGACTTTTTCCTTAGAGGAGTTGGGGTTTGATATTCTCGGAGTTGCGGATACTCTCGTTCAAACGGGGGGAGCAGTGCAGGGTCGTGGCGCCCCAAAGAAGAAGGGCAAGGGGAAGAAGGTCGGGGAGTCGTCGCAGCCGGGTGAGGACGACGGCTCGGTACGGAGAAGGTGGACTGATGCGGAGAACGTCGCGCTGTCTAAGACTTGGGTGAGTGTTTGTGACGATCCTCTCATTTCTAACAACCAGAGGATCGTCAACTTATGGGGCAAGATAGCAGCAGCCTACCAGAGATTTTGCCCGGAGGGGAGGTGACGCAGCGGGGAGGATTGCCGGAAGGGGTGGGACCGAATCAAGGCTGCCGTCTCCCAATTTTCTGGTTTGTACGCCAACGCCCTCCGCATGCAGAGCAGTGGCCAAACGGAGGAAGAATGCAGGAGGATAGCGGAGAAAGCCTTCCCCCTAGCCCGGGTTGTATAAGGACTTCACATACTGGAACTGCTATCTTGTGCTGAACGACTCCGAGAAGTTCCGAGTAGGTGTCGATGTTGGTTGGCCGAAGAAGCAACGACTGAACTATACCAGTGATTTCAGCGGCACCGAGACGGCCCAGGAGGTCCCGACCCCTCGTTCGTTCGCTCGCCGAACTCGCCCGGTTGGGCACAAGCGGGCTCAACGGGAGGCGAGCGCTGCAGCCGGGGGTTCACATGAGGTCCAGTCGGCATCCCCCTTGGCCAATCCACAGCGGATCTCAAATTCTTCGCGCGTCAACAAACGCGCAATCAGATGGTCAAGACGATGGCCGAATGGCGGGCGGCGGTGGACCCCGTGGAGAAGAGTTTGCTTCAAATATTGCTCTTGAACATGCAGGAGGATTTGGAGGCGGCACGGAGGGAGACCGGCGGGAGTAGAGGCGGCGGCCACGGTGGCGATGGTGGCGACGGAGGCGGAGGCGATGGTGGCGACAGCGACGGAGGAGACGACGACAGAGACGAGGAGTGAATTATTGTACTTTTTAAAATTTTAATAGTATTATTAATGTTTCCCGTATATGTCTCGTAAATTAAATTCTGTACATTGTGTGATTGTTAATTATTTCATTTTTATATAATTGTTATTAGTGATGTGGCTAGGCTGAGGCTGGGCTATTTGCTTGTTTTGATGATGTGACAGGAGGATTTTTAGTGTTGATGATGTGGCAGGAAGAGTTTGTGGCTAGGCTATGACTGGACTATTGCTGAGTTATTCCTATTATGGATGGCCTTACAACATCACTTTGAAAGTTACAAAATAAATTAGAAAAATTACACAGCCTGATACACAAGTGAATATTTAATTATTAACATGTAATTTAGAATTGAAGAAGAGGAAATGATAATTGGAAAGGAGATTTAATTATATTTCTTCATTCAATAATTTTTAGAGTATAAAAACTCAACACATGTTTGAATACACATTATGACTATGTGTTATACTAGAAAAATAAATCAAATCTAATCTCAAACAACTACTGAAATAAATAATTTATGTATTACTATTAAACCTCCGATTGTCTGAATATATAGATGAATAACACAAGACTACTTAACCCAAGTTAGGCACAAAAGAAATACTCACAACTTACTAAGTAGTACTCGTAAAAAGATAATGGAGTTTTTTAACAATATAGTACTATCAATATTCATAGCTCTAGTTTCCTTTTTTGTGTTTGTGTTTGTGTTGATGTTTCTGAAATCTCAAACAATCTCAAAACATGCAAAGACTTACTCACACATCCCAGGTCCCAAAACCCTCTCTCTTATCGGAAACCTCCGCGCCGCCAAACACGGGCCGTTAATGCATCTCCAGCTCGGCGAAATCCACTTGATCATCATCTCCTCCGTCGACTTCGCCAAACAAGTTATGAGATCACCTTTGCCAACCGGTCCCCTGGCCTGGTGACGGAGAAACTCTCCTACAATTACTCTGATATCGTCGGGGCCATCTGCGGAAGATCTGCACGCTCGAGCTCCTGAGCTCAAGGCGCGTGCAGTCCTTCCGCCCCATAAGAGAGGAGGAGAGTTTAAATCTTTGCAAACAGATCGCTTCCTGTGAAGGATCTCCGGCTGATCTGCCGGGGAAACTTTACATGATGTCGTACGATGTTACAACGAGGGTGATGGTCGGGGCAAAGACAAAAGACCGCGGAGCAGTGACTTGTATAATCCAAGAAAGCCTCCAGTTCATGTTGGCCGATCTCTATCCTTCCATCAACTTGCTGCCGTTGATAGCCGGAGCCCAGTTCAAGATCCAACGGATGCATAAAAAATTAGACAAGTTATTCGATAGCATCATCGAGCCACTGGTGATGGTGGCGAGTTGGAAGATCTGGTGGATGTTATGCTCAAGATTCAGCAACATGGAACTGAATTCCCTCTTAGAGCATCCACAATTGCGGCGAGCCCACCGGCTAGCCGATCCCTGGCGCTCGCCGGTTCGCTCGCCGAACCATTGCAGCCGGCGAGCGCCAAATCGGCGAGAAAAACAGCGAGCGCACGCCGATTCCCGAGCGCTGCAGGCTCCCGATCGGCCAGCCGATTTTTTATTTTTTTATTTAATTTTCGAAACACTATATATACGCGATTTGCACGTCATTTTCATTCGCACCACTTAATTTAACGAGTTTTCTCTCTATCTTAATTTCTGTACAAGATCAACAACGCGAAATGAGTAACGCGGGTGGTAGTAGTGGTGGTAGTGGTGGGGATGCTGAGGAGTTGATGTGTAATTTTAGAGCTTTTAAGTCAAAGGAAATTTAACACTCAAGTTTAAAATAATAACTCTAAAACTACAACTTAACTGCAAGAATACAGTTGTAGTTGTAATACTTAGGGTGTCGAACCACAGGGAGGCGTATGTTATTTAACAAGAATTGACAAGATTAAAAAAAAAAACTAAATTTACAAACTAAGGAAGACTTTTCAAATAGGAAAAAGATGTCACTCCAAGTTACTCACTAGACTTGTATTGTTTTACACCTTTAACAATGAAACATAAGAAGGGATTAAAAATCAACCTAATCGCGTGCACTGAACATGTTTGCGACGTATAGTTCACAGTCAGCTGAACACTTGTTCCATGAACTAATTTTCAATGTCTATACACTCCTGCGGAAGCGCGGGAGAAATAAACATCTACTATGATCACCTACTTAATCCACTATCAAATTATCCTCTGAACAATTCTAATTCGATAGCAATCCAACAATCAAACATTCCTAAACTATGTTAAAGAGACAATAGCATAGGAAATAACAACACTACATTATTAGCCAAAAACATAGTGAATAATATTAAGCACATTGTTGGACACAAACATATGAGTTCATTGGTGTAAAAACATCCATACAAAGCCTAGATTACAACTTGGAGTAACATAGAGAGCTTAGCCTAGAAACATGGTGAAATATGCAATAAAAACCGTAGGAAGCTTGCTCTCGTTGAGTGAAATTGGGATATGGAGACGGATCGTCGGAATGTTGGACGGAATTTCTTCCTCTCCTTCTTCCTCCTCTCTTTCTCCCTTTTCTCTCTCCTTTTCCTCCCTGAATTCGTCCACCCAACTCTCTCTCTCTACTCTAATTAATTCTGCCACCCCCCATCCCATCACTCTCTCTCTCCAACCTTTTTTCTTTCTCCACGTCCAATCACTCTCTCTCTCTCATCCCTCCTTTAACTGCAATATTGCAGTTATACTTTATCCACCCGGCCGGGTAGATTAATGGGCATAAAATTCACCCGGCCGGGTGACTTGAAATCAAACCCTCCTGGACTTTCCATACCTCGCGAAAATCACCCGGCCGGGTGAATTATTGGGCATGAAATTAACCCGGCCGGGTGGCCACTTTTGAGAGCTTTCTGCACAGCTTTTCACCCTCCGAGCTTCCTTCTTTGTTTCACCATTTACTCCTCTTCCTACACCATAAAACACACTTTTGCAAACATCAAACTATATAAATCATGTAAAGTTAGGGGAATAAAAATGTACAATTTGATTCACATCAAATACCCCCAAACTTATTTGCTTGCTCGTCCTCGAGCAAGATCACAATAAACACAAAACTTTAAAGCTCAGCTCACAAAAGTTTTCATAAGAGTGAATCACATAGAGACATGAATGACAAAAACTAAACCCCCAACAATTCCATTCAAGATTTCTCACTCTCATGAACCATCACTTATCAACCTAGAACTTCAAGTCATGGTGCATTTCAAAGTAAGTCCAAACATGTGATCATACAACTCAAACCGTCATCATTGACTCGTCAAGCATTACTTACCACATAGACTCGCGGATTTCAAATCAAACTTCATTAACTCTACCAAGTTATTTACAAAACATCCACAAGCATCAACAATAAGGTCCAAGGTCTTATTTCAAGGTTGTAATGGGGCTAGGGACGAGGTAGGATAAGTATGGATAGTGAACTCAAAGGCTACACATTTGAGTGCCAAATTCTTCCCTCCTACAACTTTCCTCCAAAGATCAAACAACAAAATATTACAACCATATTCTCACTCCCCCAAACTTGAGATCAAATCTAGACAAGATTACATATTACACAAATAGAAGCTCTTACTTTATTTCACAACTTTTTTTTTTCTTCTTCTTTCATTTCTTTTTTTTCTCTAAATCAGACCTCGACTCTTATAAATTTGGAGGTCGTCTTTTTCTTTCTTTTTGTTTTTTTTTTCTCTTCTCTAAGAACTTCATTCTTTTCACTTGTACATTACATCAAGTCTAAAAATGTCTACACTTTTGCAATACACCACCCAACACTCAACATTCAACCACCAAAGCTCAAACTTGTTTTTAGCACCCAAATAGTAGCAAGGTCCATTGATGAGGCTAAAATGAGGCTTATTTAAGTGGCTAAGTAATTGGTTAAGTGTTTACACAAATAAAAGGGAATTAAGCTCAAAGTGGCTTCTAGATGATCATTAGATGGACTAGGCATGTGATCATTTGGCCATGGAGTTCATCCTAGTGCCTTATCCTCCCAAATCATTAATACAAATGAATACAAGCACGCAACTCGATAAAGCAAATCAATTCAAGATAATTTCCACAAGACATATGACTTTCATACTCTCCTCAACTCAAGAAATCGAATGTAGTCACAACATGCTCTTTCAAATAAATACATGCACAAATTCCATCCATTCTAAGCTTCAAAGATCAAGTAAAATCAAGCAAGAATTCCCAACCAGAAAGTCGAAGATCTAGCATGCATCCGTCAATTACATGATTCAAAACACTTTTAGCATATAATACACCCAATAAACATGCATCCCAAATCATTCACAACCCCCCCAAACTTGAATGCTTCATTGTCCTCAATGTATGCAAAAGAGAACATAAAAAGTAAAGGGAAAGAAGACTCCCCCAAACTTGGCGTGATATCCAAAGTGCATTCGGGTGGGTGGGTGGGTGTATTTTCCTTTGTAGGTGTGCTTCCTCATAAGCTCGAATGTGGATCCTATCTCCACGTTGCTCCTACAAAAAGAAAAATTAAAACAACAAAAAGAAAACAAAATACTCAATTCATAAAAATACATCGAAGGAAAGAATTGAGCGAACAAAACCCTCGATTTATTAAGAGAAAATAAAAAGAAAACTAAAAACTCATTGGGTTGCCTCCCAACTAGCGCCTTTGTTTAAAGTCGTTGGCTCGACTTAGCCTTCTAGCTACAACTCTGTAACAAGAAAATAAAATGTTAGAAAGCTATACAAAAATAAAAATAAAAAAGAATCCTAAATTAAATAACCAGTTGCCTCCCCGGCAACGGCGCCAAAACTTGATGTGTAATTTTAGAGCTTTTAAGTCAAAGGAAATTTAACACTCAAGTTTAAAATAATAACTCTAAAACTACAACTTAACTGCAAGAATACAGTTGTAGTTGTAATACTTAGGGTGTCGAACCACAGGGAGGCGTAGGTTATTTAACAAGAATTGACAAGATTAAAAAAAAAAACTAAATTTACAAACTAAGGAAGACTTTTCAAATAGGAAAAAGATGTCACTCCAAGTTACTCACTAGACTTGTATTGTTTTACACCTTTAACAATGAAACATAAGAAGGGATTAAAAATCAACCTAATCGCGTGCACTGAACATGTTTGCGACGTATAGTTCACAGTCAGCTGAACACTTGTTCCATGAACTAATTTTCAATGTCTATACACTCCTGCGGAAGCGCGGGAGAAATAAACATCTACTATGATCACCTACTTAATCCACTATCAAATTATCCTCTGAACAATTCTAATTCGATAGCAATCCAACAATCAAACATTCCTAAACTATGTTAAAGAGACAATAGCATAGGAAATAACAACACTACATTATTAGCCAAAAACATAGTGAATAATATTAAGCACATTGTTGGACACAAACATATGAGTTCATTGGTGTAAAAACATCCATACAAAGCCTAGATTACAACTTGGAGTAACATAGAGAGCTTAGCCTAGAAACATGGTGAAATATGCAATAAAAACCGTAGGAAGCTTGCTCTCGTTGAGTGAAATTGGGATATGGAGACGGATCGTCGGAATGTTGGACGGAATTTCTTCCTCTCCTTCTTCCTCCTCTCTTTCTCCCTTTTCTCTCTCCTTTTCCTCCCTGAATTCGTCCACCCAACTCTCTCTCTCTACTCTAATTAATTCTGCCACCCCCCATCCCATCACTCTCTCTCTCCAACCTTTTTTCTTTCTCCACGTCCAATCACTCTCTCTCTCTCATCCCTCCTTTAACTGCAATATTGCAGTTATACTTTATCCACCCGGCCGGGTAGATTAATGGGCATAAAATTCACCCGGCCGGGTGACTTGAAATCAAACCCTCCTGGACTTTCCATACCTCGCGAAAATCACCCGGCCGGGTGAATTATTGGGCATGAAATTAACCCGGCCGGGTGGCCACTTTTGAGAGCTTTCTGCACAGCTTTTCACCCTCCGAGCTTCCTTCTTTGTTTCACCATTTACTCCTCTTCCTACACCATAAAACACACTTTTGCAAACATCAAACTATATAAATCATGTAAAGTTAGGGGAATAAAAATGTACAATTTGATTCACATCAGGAGTACGAACGGCAAATGAACGAAGCGTTGGAGGCCGTCCCGTGAGATAAACCGGCTAATGCAAAGGGCTTTGCAGCCGGTGGTACCCCGACCTCGACCCGTTGTCCACCGCCGAGCAGTGATTGATCGGGATCACGTAGCTGCACATCAGCGGCTGTATGAAGACTACTTCGCACAGGAGTCGCGGTTTAACACCAACCTTTTCAGGCGGCGTTTCAGGATGAGCAGGGTCGTGTTTATACGTATTGTTGACGCTTTGGAGCGTCGATATCTGTATTTCCGCTTCAGGCACGATGCGGCTGGCAGACCCGGCCACACACCTATTCAAAAGTGCACTGCGACAGCAGTTGGCCTACGGAGGCGCGGCAGCCATGTGGGACGAGTACCTCCACATCAGTGAGACGACTGCCCTTGAATGTACGAAGTATTTCTGTCAGGGCGTGATTGAAATATTCCGTGATCAGTACCTTCGAAGCCCTACCCCCTTAGACTGTGAGGAGTTGATGCAGATGCACGGGGAGAAGCATGGGTTCCCGGGTATGTTAGGCAGCATAGATTGTATGCATTGGGAGTGGAAGAACTGTCCTGCTACATGACCGGCTACAAAGGAAAGAATCCCACGATGATCCTCGAGGCCGTAGCTGATTACCGGCTGTGGATTTGGCATGCGCATTTTGGGGTAGCCGGGTCGAGCAATGACCTCAACGTCCTCAACTCGTCTCCCCTTTTCAACGAGCAGTGCCAGAGCGTCGGCCCGGCCATCAATTTTGTCGCCAACGGCAACCGGCATGATATGGGCTACTACTTGGCGGATGAGATATACCCTAGGTGGCCCGTCTTTGTGAAGACGATCAGATGTGCGTCAGATGAGAGGAATGCCTACTTTGCGGAACGACAGGAGTCGGCGCGCAAGGACGTGGAGCGCGCATTTGGTGTGCTCCAGTCTCGATGGGCGGCAATTAGGGGCCCAACGCGTTTGTGGCATGTCGGCTGCATTGTTGATATAATGTACGCCTGTATTATCATGCACAACATAATTGTCGAAGATGAAGGTGTACAACTGACTAGTTGGGCCAACGACGATAATGAAGCCGGTCCAAGCCACGGCGTGGCCGCCCCCGACGTACGAAGTGGGGTACCTCAGGATGAAGCCGGCTGCCTCCAAGCACATGCCGACATGCGCCAAGTGGAAGCTCATATTCGACTCCAAAAGGATTTAATTGAAGAGTTGTGGGCTTGGAGGACTGCACGGCATTAGTTTTTTTTTAATTATGTATTTTTTATGTACCTTTTTAAAATTTAAATAAAATTATTGTATTTTCCCGTATCTGTGTCGTAAGTTGAATTCTTCATTTTGTGTGATTGTTAATTATTTGTTTTTATAATTTTGTTTATTGTGGCTAGGCTATGGCTGAGCTATTGCTTGTCCAGTTGTTTGTCCTGATGATGTGGCCGGAGGAGTTTTTAGTGCTGCTGATGTGGCAGGAGGAGTTTGTGGCTAGGCTATAGTTGGAGTATTTCCATTGGAGATGCTCTTACAACTCACAATATTAAAGCAGTGGTTCTGGTTTGTGCTTCTTCTTCATTCTCAATTTTGAAAAAAATTTCCCTTCTATTCACTTTAAATTGACTTGAGCTTAAGGAATTAATTAAAATGTGTAATAAGAAGAATATGTTTAAGTAAAAAACATTACTAGTAGAATGCCTTTATATAGTTTGCACAAGTTAATGAAACATAGAGTTACTTAAAAATGGAGTAGTATTGATCGAAATTTTTAAGTTGGAAAAATGAAAAATCTAAGACGAAACATGATAATTTCAATACATAGACGCAAGAAACCCGAGCATACTCATCAAGGCACAAGAAGAAGTGGGATACATAGACGAAGCCCCCCAAGTTTGATGAGCTAAAATACCTGAGATTAAGAGACACTGAGGTTGCATCCTCCATGGCCGCTTTTAATGTAGGAATATTTATTTTTATATGTGACCTATGTAAAGATAGGTTTAATATTAAAGATCAAGTTCAAATGTGTCAATGGGATTCTAATATTAAAGACGACACCGTGATAGATCGGTTTCGATTAAAGAATTAGAATCGGGTGTATTGATAACCCTCCTTTCTTACCTTGTTATTGATATATATATATATATATATAGGGTTTTGATCTATGCAAAACTAGATTTAAATACAGAAACGCAGAACAATATCATAATTAGGTCACTTTTAGGTCATAATTAGGTAATTTTTAGGTCATGCTAACAAAGCATGACCTAAAACGATCTTAGCATGACATTAAACTCAAATATTATAATATGACCTAAAATTGCTTAATTATGACCTTCCGTGTTTTAGGTTAATTATTGACCATTAGATCATCTAATCCTAGGGCCAAGATTTGGTCTGCATTTCTGGATTTAAACACATACTTATTTTGATCATCTCCCTATATATATATATATATATATATATATATATATATATATATATATATATATATATATATATATATATATAAAGCCTAATATATATGTATGTATATTGGAGATTGTATGCATAAATGATGGTTTATATATGTATACATGTGGCACCGAGAATTAAAAGAAATGGAAAAGGTGTCAGTTGTTAATGATAAAGAAGTTATCACTTCTATTTTATCTAATTAGCAACGGTTGTGATATTCAATGTACATATATATAAATTTGGGTGTTATGCATTTATAACCGTAATGATAAGGAAGTTGATTTCTTATATAAGAGGAAATGCAATTCTCTTTATAGCAATCAACGTATCTTTGGTTAAATGAAACGATATGATTCTTCATTCACGTCGTTTGAACATGTATAAATATGTGCGATGGTTTCAGCATTAAGAATCAATCAAAATTCGTGTTACACGCACAGAAAAGTCACAATATATATATACACATTATATACAAAGTTTTGATTCTTTGTCCATTAAAAGAGTCATTGAATGTTTGAGGTCAAGGAGAGGATAAACATCAATAGCAGCTTAAGGGGAAACATCAAATAGTGGATCAAACCCTACATCAAATTAATAAGCATGGATGGAGGTTGGTGATTTTATCCCCACTTTATAGTGTGTTAATTTGGTTGAATTAATTCAAATCTAGAATTAGATTTCATTATCGAAATCATTAAAGCATTGAGATATGGCTTACAGTTGGTATCAGAGCCAATCTAGATTTGGTTAATTCACCATTTATGTGATTTCAAAATCGAAATTGAATGGTTTTGGATTTTTCGATTTTGGTTAATATGCTTCCGCTTGTGTATTGGGTAATTGTTTTATATTAAAACAATATTAGGCTATTCTACCCATTAAAGATTTCAATATTTAAATAATATATAACTTGTTTATCACCAAAGTGGTCTTGTTATATTGCATTTATTTATTGAAAAAAATAATAATAATAAAATGTTTAAATTATTGATCATGATTAAAGGATGCTAAATGACATGAAAGTTGATTGATCAATAACTTTATTAGCTATATACTTGGAGATCACCCAAAGGTGGATCATTGTATGTATGTTAATAAAACGAAAAGGATTAATCTTGTCTACAGTATCACATGTAGTATGTATACCCAAAGGCAACATGCTTATTTGATATGTGTATGATGTGATTGATCATTAAAGTATATTCTAGCATCACATGAAAGTATATGTGTTTAAGTATTGCCCAAAGGTTGCTTGAATACATGTTATTACAGTTATCTGAATTGGTGTTTAAAGTTCAAAGCTCTAATTGTAAGCATGTATAATTGTTGCAGCTTCGTCTAATATATATGCATCTGCAAACTCTGTCGTAAAATTCAATGGGCAGAACTATGGTGAATGGTCAGAACAGATCCGGTTTTCACTGGGTGTTATGTCACTTGACCATGCCATACTTACGGTAGATGAGCCTACAGCCATTACGGAAGAGAGCTCCGAAACGGACAAATCTCGTTATGAGACTTGGGAGCGCTCCAACAGGCTAAGTCTCAATCTTATGAGGATGACGATGGCAGAAAGTTTCAAGCCATCTATGCCTAAGACAGAGAGTGCAAGGGAATTTATTGAAAAGATAAAGGAGTGTTCACAATCGGAATTGGCCGACAAGTCAATTGTGGGGGGCCTAATGAGTGAGCTCACTACAAGAAAGTTTGACTGGTCTAAGCCGATTCACGATCATGTAACACACATGTCAAACTTGGCAGCAAGGCTCACGACCTTAGGAATGGAAGTTCATGAACAGTTCTTGGTTCAATTCATCATAAACTCTCTTCCTATTGAATTTGGCCAGTTCCAGGTGAATTATAACACCATAAAAAGATAAATGGGACCTTAAAGAACTAAAGGCCATGTTAGTTCAAGAGGAAGGGAGACTAAAGAAGATGGGTGACCAAGTTGTGAATCTAATGGGTCATGGAGGAGCAAGCACCAGTAAGGTAAAGGCAAGTAAAAAGGACAAACGTAAAGAGTCTTATTTTCCTAAAGGCCCCGAAAAGAAGATCCAAAAGGAAGGCATGGTTCGATAAGAAAGGTAAACATAATAGTTTCGTTTGCTTTGAATCAAATCTTATTGAAGTGCCTAATAATACTTGGTGGTTAGATTCTTGTGCTACTACTCATGTGTCTCACATTGAACAGGGATTCAGTACGATCCAACCTATAAAAGGAAGTGAACAATACTTGTTCATGGGGAACAGGATGAAGGCACAAATTAAAGGCGTCGGGACCTATAGACTGATCTTGGACACGTGATGTCATATAGATCTTAAGGAATGTCTCTATGTACCAGATTGTGCTAGAAATCTTGTATCTGTTAGTAGGTTGGATAGATTAGGATTTAAAATCAAGTTTGTAAATAGTGTATTTACATTGTACAGAAATGATTACTTCTATGGAAGTGGTACTTTGTTTGATTCACTCTACAGTTTCAATCTTGATGCAAAGTTTTCTGAATCATTGTTTAATGTTGAAAGAAGAGGCATAAAACGTAGTGTGTCAAGTGAAAATTCGGCTTTCTTGTGGCATTAAAGACTAGGTCACATATCCAAGGAAAGGATGATGAGGTTGGTAAAGAATGATATTCTTCCTCAATTGGATTTTAGTGATCTAGATATGTGTATAGATTGCATAAAGGGGAAGCAAACTAAACACATAGTAAAGAAACAAGCCACAAGAAGTTCTCAACTTCTTGAATTAATTCATACTGATATTTGTGGTCCATTTGATGCACCTTCGTGGGATGGAAGAAATTATTTTATCACTTTTATTGATGATTTCTCACGGTATGGTTACATATATCTATTACGTGAAAAGGCTGAATCCGTGAATGTCTTAAAGATATTCATAGATGAAGTAGAAAGGCAATTAGATAGAAAAGTTAAAGTGGTGAGATCAGATAGAGGTGGTGAATTCTACGGAAAATTTAATGAATCTGGACAATGTCCGGGTCCATTTTCAAAGTACCTCGAAAGCAAGGGCATTTGTGCACAATATACAATGCCCGGTACTCCGCAACAGAATGGTGTAGCGGAAAGGCGGAAGCGTACTCTTTTGGATATGGTTAGATGCATGTTAAGTGGGTGTAATTTACCTCTTTCGTTGTGGATTTATGCATTAAAGACTACAACGTATATGCTTAATCGGGTTCCTAGTAAGGCAGTTCCAAAGACACCTTTCGAACTGTGGACAGGAAGAAAACCGAGTTTAAGGCATTTACGTATTTGGGGTTGCCCCGCAGAAGTAAAGTTGTATAATCCGCATGAAAAGAAACTGGATTTAAAGACGGTCAGTGGATATTTCATTGGCTATCCAGATAAGTCGAAAGGATATACATTCTATTGTCCTAACCATAGTACGAGGATAGTTGAGACGGGTAATGCTAGGTTCATTGAAATTAGTGGGAGTGATGAACCTCGTAAAGTGGACTTTAATGAAGTTCAAGAAAAGGTTGTTCATCCACCTTTTGTTGCACCTAAGATTGTTGTTCCTATTGAACAACATGAAGTGCATAACCCACCTATTGAGATTGAAGATGAACCAGTTATAATTCAAGAACGGAATGATGAACCAATAGAACCTTTAAGGCGATCAGTAAGGGAAAGACGATCGGCCATATCGGATGACTATGTGGTATATTCCGTTGAAAGTGAATGTGACTTGAGCATTGATAAAGATCCTATCTCATTCCAACAAGCCATGGAAAGTGACAATTCTGAAAATTGGTTAAATGCAACAAAGGATGAGATGAAATCCATGAGAGATAACAATGTTTGGGACTTAGTAGAATTGCCTACGGGTTTTAAAGCCATTGGTTGTAAATGGATCTTTAAAACAAAACGTGATTCGAAAGGTAACATTGAAAGGTACAAGGCTCGCCTTGTTGCCAAAGGATTCACTCAAAAGGATGGCATTGACTACAAAGAAACCTCCTCTCCAGTTTCAAAGAAGGATTATTTAAGAGTTGTATTAGCTTTGGTGGCTCATTATGACTTGGAGCTTCACCAAATGGATGTAAAGACGGTTTTTCTTAATGGAGTACTAGAAGAAGAGGTATACATGAAACAACCCGAAGGATTCATGATAGAAGGGCAAGAAGGCTTAGTATGTAAGTTGAGAAAGTCAATATATGGACTCAAACAAGCTTCCAGACAATGGTATATAAAGTTTAATGATATCATTGTTTCATATGGCTTTGTAGAGATCATCGTTGATAGATGTATCTACATTAAAATCTGTGGGAGCAAGTTTATCATATTAGTCCTATATGTTGATGATATTTTGCTAGCCGCAAATGACATGGGTTTACTACATGATGTAAAGAAGTATCTCTCTTTAAACTTTGAAATGAAGGATAGAGATATTCCGGGATAGATCACAAGGATTGTTAAGTCTGTCTCAGAAAGGCTATATCAATAAAGTTTTAGAGAGATATAGAATGGATAAATGCTCCGTAGGAATTGCTCCAATTCAGAAGGGAGACAAGTTTAGCTTAATGCAGTGTCCGAAAATGAATTGGAGCGTAAGGAAATGAAAAGATTCCCTATGCATCAGTGGTTGGGAGTTTGAACTATGTTCAAACATGTACACGACCAGATATCACCTTCGCGGTTGGTATGTTGGGTCGTTATCAAAGTAATCCCGGTATGGACCACTGGAAGGCTGCAAAGAAGGTTCTCAGGTACTTGCAAGGCACCAAAGAGCACATGCTTACCTATAGGAGATCCGATCATCTAGAGGTGGTTGGATATTCAGATTCAGATTATGCCGGATGCGTTGATACAAGAAAATCGACGTTTGGATACTTGTTCCTTTTAGCCGATGGAGCAATATCATGGAAAAGTGGAAAGCAGTCTGTCATTGCTACTTCTACTATGGAGGCAGAGTTTGTGGCATGCTTTGAAGCCACAGTTCACGGATTGTGGCTGCGGAACTTTGTTTCGGGACTTGGAATTGTCGACACCATAGCCAAGCCGCTGAAAATTTATTGTGATAATTCCGCAGCTGTCTTCTTCTCAAAGAACGATAAGTACTCGAAGGGTGCTAAGCACATGGAGTTGAAATACTTATCGGTTAAAGAAGAAGTGCAGAAACAAAGGGTGTATTTTGAGCACATAAGAACGGATATGATGGTAGCGGATCCGTTAACTAAAGGACTACCACCCAGTATGTTTATTGGCCATGTAGAGCGTATGGGTATTATAGACAAAGCCTTGCTATTTTAGTTGTGGACTCATGTATTGTGTAAACACTCTTGTGAATTCAATAAAAGTTGTGTTTCTGCTTGTTTATATGTTATCATTAAAGTTGTATACAGTATGGTTGTTTAGATAGCATATGTTGTATTGAGAATTAAAGTACATCTCAATGAAAGGTTTATTCATATAAAGTTAGAATTGATTTGTGATACATGGAAGGAATCATGTCGACTAAATCAGTGTGTGACCGCCATGATCCAATTGAATCTAACTTTATAGGTATTTAAAGGATATATGAACTTGGTTGTAAAGTGCGCATAAAGGTTATTAAACCATTGAGAGCTACAAAGGTCAAGTGGGAGAATGTAGGAATATTTATTCTTATATGTGACCTATGTAAAGATTGGTTTAATATTAAAGATCAAGTTCAAATGTGTCAATGGGATTCTAATATTAAAGACGACACCGTGATGGATCGGTTTCGATTAAAGAATTAGAATCGGGTGTATTGATAACCCTCCTTTCTTACCTTGTTATTGATATATATTTGTGTATATATATAGGGGAGCATTATTCTCCTTTTCACATCTTAGATCTTTTTTCCTTCTTAATATTACGCGTTAGATCTAAGGCATCAACGGATCAGATTGATTCTATAAAACTAGTTCCGTGTTGCATTATAGAAGGTGGTTGTATGCATTACAGGGTTATTATTGACATTTGACGGAAAAGGAACTGCCACAATTTGGTATCTGCGAATAATGCACCACATGGTCACGAGTAATGCATATAATTGACTATATAATGCACAATATGTGAACTACAATGTTTCGTTGTTTGGCACACGGTCCTTATTTCTCATAAGGGTTTAATAAGTTTAGGGGCTAGGGTTTAGTACGTACACATTAATAATGAATTGTAAACCGCTACGAATACTGCACCACATGGTAACGAGTAATGGATATAATAGACTATATAATGCACAATTTGTGAACTGCAATGCATACGAACAAGATGTGCTGTGTTATGATGTTTGACACACGTTTCTTGTTTACCCTAAGGGTTTAATAAGCTTAGGGGCTAGGGTATAGTACGTCCGCATTAATAACAAATTATAAAACGATACGAATAATTTAACAAATTGTCACGAGTAATGGATGTTATTAACTATATAATGCACAATATGTGAACTGCAATGCATACGAATAAGATGTACCATGTTATGATGTTTGACACACGTTTCTTGTTTCCCCTAAGGGTTTAATAAGCTTAGGGGCTAGGGTATAGTACGTAGACATTACTAACAAATTGTTGTTATTGGAATATACGTATGTGCATTATTTGGTTTAGGTAGTGCATTATGTAGCTGTTAATTGTCATTATCTGAGTATATTATGCATTATTAGAGGTATTGTGTATATGAGTTAATCAACGCAGTGAAGATTACATACGTGCATTTAGTAATGTCTACGTACTATACCCTAGCCCCTAAGCTTATTAAACCCTTAGGGGAAACAAGAAACGTGTGTCAAACATCATAACATGGTACATCTTATTCGTATGCATTGCAGTTCACATATTGTGCATTATATAGTTAATAACATCCATTACTCGTGACAATTTGGTGAATTATTCGTATCGTTTTATAATTTGTTATTAATGCGTACGTACTATACCCTAACCCCTAAGCTTATTAAACCCTTAGGGGAAACAAGAAACATGTGTCAAACATCATAACACAGCACATCTTGTCCGTATGCATTGCAGTTCACAAATTGTGCATTATATAGTCAATTATATCCATTACTCGTTACCATGTGAAGATTACATACGTGCCTACGTACTATACCCAAGCTCCTAAGCTTATTAAACCCTTAGGGGAAACAAGAAACGTGTGTCAAACATCATAACATGGTACATCTTATTCGTATGCATTGCAGTTCACATATTGTGCATTATATAGTTAATAACATTCATTACTCGTGACAATTTAGTGAATTATCTTATCGTTTTATAATTTGTTATTAATGCGTACGTACTATACCCTAGCCCCTAAGCTTATTAAACCCTTAGGGGAAACAAGAAACGTGTGTCAAACATCATAACACAGCACATCTTGTTCGTATGCATTGCAGTTCACATATTGTGCATTATATAGTCAATTATATCCATTACTCGTTACCATGTGAAGATTACATACGTGTCTACGTACTATACCCTAGCCCCTAAGCTTATTAAACCCTTCGGGGAAACAAGAAACGTGTGTCAAACATCATAACATGGTACATCTTATTCGTATGCATTGCAGTTCACATATTGTGCATTATATAGTTAATAACATCCATTACTCGTGACAAGTTGGTGAATTATTCGTATCGTTTTATAATTTGTTATTAATGCGTACTATCCCCTAGCCCCTAAGCTTATTAAACCCTTAGGGGAAACAAGAACCGTGTGTCAAACATCCTAACACAGCACATCTTGTTCGTATGCATTGCAGTTCACAAATGGTGCATTATATAGTCCATTATATGCATTACTCGTTACCATGTGGTGCATTATTCGTAGCGGTTTACAATTCAATATTAATGTTCCAGCCATTATTAGATTACTATTGTACCCTCATAATGCACAAAATAGGACAAATAATGCAACACGGGATTAATTACCCAATGTTGATCTTGACCGTCCATTTCTCTAATCTAATGGCTGATATTAAGAAGGAAATATGAGGAAATATAGGAAAAGGAAATGAATACATCCCTATATATATATATATATATATATATATATAAAGCCTAATATATATGTATGTATATTGGAGATTGTATGCATAAATGATGGTTTATATATGTATACATGTGGCACCGAGAATTAAAAGAAATGGAAAAGGTGTCAGTTGTTAATGATAAAGAAGTTATCACTTCTATTTTATCTAATTAGCAACGGTTGTGATATTCAATGTACATATATATAAATTTGGGTGTTATGCATTTATAACCGTAATGATAAGGAAGTTGATTTCTTATATAAGAGGAAATGCAATTCTCTTTATAGCAATCAACGTATCTTTGGTTAAATGAAACGATATGATTCTTCATCCACGTCGTTTGAACATGTATAAATATGTGCGATGGTTTCAGCATTAAGAATCAATCAAAATTCGTGTTACACGCACAGAAAAGTCACAATATATATATACACATTATATACAAAGTTTTGATTCTTTGTCCATTAAAAGAGTCATTGAATGTTTGAGGTCAAGGAGAGGATAAACATCAATAGCAGCTTAAGGGGAAACATCAAATAGTGGATCAAACCCTACATCAAATTAATAAGCATGGATGGAGGTTGGTGATTTTATCCCCACTTTATAGTGTGTTAATTTGGTTGAATTAATTCAAATCTAGAATTAGATTTCATTATCGAAATCATTAAAGCATTGAGATATGGCTTACATTTAATCCCTAGAATGAACATCCAAAGATTTGAAATTGATGGATATTAAATCCCAGCTGAAACCAGAGTGATAGTTAATGCATGGGCATTAGGAAGAGACCCACCCCAAGTATTAATGGAACGATGCGGAGAAGTTTATACCAGAAAGATTTGATTTTGATGAGAGCTCCGTTGATTTCAAAGGGAACAATCATTCTAGAATATATATATACCTTTTGGTTGAGGAAGGAGAATGTATGTCATTTGGAGTGGCAAACGTAGAGCTTCCGCTCGCTATGCTTCTCTATCATTTTGATTGGAAAATGCCCAACGGGATGAAAAGCATGAAGATTTGGATATGAAGGAGGCATTTGGCTGCACTGTTACCCTTTGCATTTGGTTCCCATTGTTAAACCAGCAAGTGCTTGACTCATTAATTGTTACTCCATATGGATTTTGTAATCTCGTGTGATTGGAGTGATGATGTGTAACTTACAACACTATCTTCAATTGTGAAATAAGCACAATAAGTTAAATTTTTTATTCCTATAATTACTACTACTGCATGAATACAACTTCCACTAAAAAAACTATTTCACCGAGCACCGAATTGCTAGGAAATATAGCATTTCCGAGCACTATTCTGAGAACAAATGGTGCTAGGCCTATGCTTCTTCGGAATTGTTTCCGAGCACTTTTGCAAGCACAACACTAGATTTTCCGAGCACGCGAAAAAGTGGTCAACAATTTGGATTGAACTCTAGTTTATTCATTGACTAATTTGGATTGGTCGCCACGTTTATACTGCTTCCAACTTCTATTAATACTCTAAGAGTATACTACATCCGTCCCCAAAAAATAGATTAGTTTTTCTATTTTGGATCGTCCCCCAAAATTTGACAATGTCTAAATAAGAAAGTTTTGAACAAACACACAACACTAATAATGTGGATCATACAATCCACCAACACTACTTTTTTCATATCTCTATTTTACTTTACCAATTCCGCATTAAAACCCGTATCACATACATCTTTATCAATTTTTTATGGATGGGGGAGTAGTAGTATGTTTGCAACCCAACATGAGAGAAACTACCGCTGCATAAGCTGCCATGTTTTTACACTTCTTTGAAAATGCACTGAAACAAAACAGAAATGAGACAAAATTGCATTAGATGGGAGAAGATGGAATTCTAACCCTAAACCCTCAACTACAAGAATAACCTGCAAAGAATTACTTCCTGTTGAAAAGAGTGACATGATACTGAGATTGTGAAAGCAAATGTTGACATAACTAAAAATAGAATGAGAGTTCAAAGCTACTGTTTCATTGATTGAAATGATATTGAATACAAGCAGCCATATATACTAGAGAACCGAACCATCTAGATCTCTCAAACAATTCTGATTACATAACTAAACACACCAACTAATCCCACTTAAGAATCTAATCCTAACAAACTGCCGTGCTCCTCATTCCTTGTAGCAACACATCCTTAAACGTACGGGAGTGGTCCCAAGCTTTATAAGCAACAGCTGGACATGATGGTGGTGATCCAATGCTCACACCATGAGCTTCAATGCGTGCACCTTTCTTTCCAGATGTGCATGAGTCCAGGTCAGGACCATGTCCCACATGCACATCACCTTTGCCACGTCCTTCAGCTCTATCATCATCTTTAGCTCCATCATTGATTTCTTCAATCTTAACATCCCCCCTCAACCTGAGTGAGGCTAAAGAAACTACACCTAGTCTGTTTCTGAGCTTCGCGAAAGGTTGCTGACTTAGTGGCTTGGTAAAGATGTCAGCCACTTGATCTTGTGTAGGGACATGTCTGAGATCAATGTCCTTATTCAAAACCTTGTCCCGGACAAAATGAACATCAAGTTCAATGTGCTTGGTTCTCGCATGTAACACAGGATTAGACGCTAAAGCAATAGCACTGAGGTTGTCCACCCATATCACAGGAGCAGCCTTGAGAGATAATTTCAATTCAGTGAGTGCTGAATTGAGCCAAGCAACTTCAGCAGCAGCGTGAGCTAAACTCCTGTACTCAGCCTCTGTGCTAGAGCGAGCAACCACCGTTTGTTTCTTAACACACCACGAAATGAGGCTTCTTCCAAAATAGGTGCAAAATCCAGTGGTTGATCTCCTATCATCAAGATCTGAGGCCCAGTCAGAATCAGAGAAGGCAGATAGAATACCATTTGAGGCTTGAATCTGAATTCCATAATCCAAAGTGCCTGAAAGATATCTCAATATTCGTTTTACAGCTCTCCAGTGAGGATCAAGAGGTGAAGACATATATTGACTGACTTTGTTAACAGCGTAGTTAATGTCTGGCCGTATGATTGCAGCATATTGGAGAGCTCCCACGATACTTCTATAAAGCTTGGCATTGGGAATTGGTGTACCAATAGTCTTGCTGAGCTCACAAGTGGAAACCATGGGTGTAGGACAACCTTTAGCTCCAGTCATGTTGGCCTTTTTCAGAAGATCTCTGATATAGGCCGATTGGCAAAGATGCAGACCATGTGTAGTTTTAACAACCTCTACACCTAGAAAAAGATTTACCTCTCCAAGATCCTTAAGAGAAAAATGAGTATTAAGCTGAGAAATGATGTCTTTAATAGCAATAGGACAATTTCCTGTAACAAGCATATCATCAACATAAATCAATAGATAGATGACCTCTGATCCTGACTTCTTGTTGAACATAGAAGCATCTGCTCTAGATTGAGCAAAACCAAGAGACAAAAGCACTGAGTGGATAGTGTAGAACCAAGCTCTGGAAGCTTGTTTCAGACCATAGATAGCCTTGTTCAGTTTGCAAACCATTTGTGGACCACCTTGTTCAAAACCTAGAGGCTGCTTCATGTAGATGTCCTCTTTCAATTCTCCATTAAGAAAAGCATTGTTCACATCCAGGTGAGTAATATCCCAACCATAACTCACAGCAATAGTGAGAATCAGTCTGATAGTAGCAGGCTTCACAACAGGGCTAAAGGTCTCATTGAAATCAAAACCAGGCTGTTGTGAGAAGCCTTGTGCAACAAGCCTTGCCTTGTGCCTTGCAATCTCTCCAGATAGGTGGAGCTTTAACTTAAAAATCCAAGTGCACCCAACAAGATTTTTTCCAGGAGGCAAGGTGGTCAAAAACCATGTCTTGTTCTTAAGCAAAGCCATAAATTCTGCTTGCATAGCAGCCTTCCAAACTGAGATGAGAAGTGCTTCTGAAGCTGATGTGGGAGTGTAATGTGAAGGAACAAGAAGATTGTAAAGTTTAGGCTTAAAAATACCTGCCTTGGATCTTGTAGTCATATGATGTCTGTTAGGAACATCTCCATCATCAACTTGAACAATAGGATCTGCAGCAACTGGCTGAGCTGCAGAATGTGATTCAGAGGCAGAGTAAGAGCCTTGAACATTCTCATCATGGAGAATTTCAGGTGCTGAATGAGATGGAGACTCAGCATTATCTGAAAAAGCCACTGGAGCTGAAGATGCAGGGGGAGTAGCCTGCTGATCCTCCACAGTAGTAGGAACCAGAAAATATGGAATAGTAGTGCCACTATCTGTGGCATCAGTGGGAAAGATTGATGAATAAGGAAAAACTTTCTCATCAAACACAACATCTCTAGAGATAATCACTCTCCCATCAGGAAGAAGAGCTTTGTATCCTTTGTGAATTCCACTATAACCCAGAAAAATGGACCTCATAGACCTGTTTTCCAGTTTATGGTTATTGTATGGCTTAATCAAGGGATAGCACAAGCATCTAAAAACTCTCAATGCAGAATAATCAGGCTTCTTGGAGTGAAGCTTCTCAAAGGGTGAGATCTCACCTATCACCTTAGATGGCATTCTATTGATCAGGAAAACGGCTGAAACAAAGGCATCATCCCAAAAATAAATTGGAAGTGAAGCTTGTGTTAGTAGGGTGAGTCCTGTTTCAACAATGTGTCTGTGTTTTCTTTCTGCTAAACCGTTTTGCTGAGGGGTGTAAGGACAAGAGACCCTGTGAGCTATACCATTCTGCTTAAGAAAAGAAGTCAAGCCTTGATACTCTCCACCCCAATCAGATTGTAAGCATTTAATTCTAGTTCCCAGCAGGTTTTCTGATGATGATTTGAAAAGTTTGAAAACATCTATAACAGCACTTTTAGCCTTTAATAGATATATCCAAGTAAAACGTGTACAGTGGTCAACAAAAGAGACATAATACTTGTATCCATTCCTTGAAGTAACTGGGGATGGACCCCAGAGATCAGAGTGCACAAGTTCTAGAGGAAGGTGAACAACAAATTCAGAGGCAGTGTATGGAAGTCTATGAGCCTTGGAAACACAACAGGAATGACACAATTGTTTTTCATTGATAGAATTAATAGGAAAATTACAGCTCTTGAGGACACTTTTAACAACATCTAAAGAAGGGTGTCCTAGTCTATTGTGCCACAAGGCTAGTTCAGGATTAATATCATGATTTGCACTAGCACTATGAGCTGAAATGGCTGAGCTGACTGAGTAAACAGCTGGTTTGCCTTGATTGAATGAAGTTGGAAATGAAATGGTGGAGCTAGAGCCTCTCTTGATTGGTGAATGGTCAACTAGGAAGTGGTACAAACCTTGATCAAAAACCCCCTTGAGCACGGTTTCCCGGGTTCCCAGGTCCTTAACAAAACAGAGGTTAGGATGAAACTCAAAGAATACAGAATTATCTCTAGCAAACTTAGATACACTAAGAAGATTCTTGTTAATGCTAGGAACATGCAAGAGATTTTTAAGCATCAATTTTCTGGAAAAACTACAATGAGGCTTTAACTCTGATTCACCAATATTAGATATATGCACTGCTGAGCCATTTCCAAGTAGGAGCTTCTTACCTCCAGTATATTCTGAGCTGGTGTTAAGATTGCTCAGATCACCAGACACATGGTGAGTAGCCCCTGAGTCCGGGTACCAACTTGTTGAAGTTCCAGATTCAAAACCAAACTCTGATGTTGCAGCTGAATTTACTGATGAAGAAGGCCTTGCTGTGGCTGTTTGAACCAGATGAGCAGAGGGGTTAAAGTACCCTTGTTGTTGCTGATTCTGAGCATTTGCTCTAAACTGAGGCTGTGACAGTGGAGGAGAGTAATTTTGCTCAAATCGGTGCCAGCATTTTGTAGCAGTGTGACCCGGCTTATCACACAATTGGCAGACCACCTTGTTGTTGTTGCCTCTTCCAAAACCTCTTCCTCCTCTACCTCCCCTCTGATTTCTTGAGCCACCTCTGCCATTTCCCGAATTGAAATTGGAGTTGTAATCTCTTTTCTGGTTTGTCTGCTGCATCAGGTTTAGGACAGGTTGTGAACCCTTCTGAGCTGGATGTGTGAGATCTTGTTGTCTCCATCCTGGACTCGAAGGTGAGCAAGAAGGCAGTGGCATCTCCTAAGCTCCATGAATCAGACCTTGAGCTTATAGCACACACAGCAGGATCATACTCTTGCCCAAGACCTCCAAGAATATGCATGACTTGCTCATCCTCTGATACTTTGCATCCTACAGATCCCAAAAGATCGAAATAATTTCTCATTTTCCCAATATAGTCACTCATGGTGAGAGAGTCTTTCTTCTGGTTTTGCATCATCTGCCTATACTGCATTATTTTTGCAGTGGATCTACTGGCAAAGTTGGTTTCGAGGGCACTCCAGATGTCCCTACCGATCTCAGTCCTACAACTAGACCGAGTGCTCCCTCTGATAGGGAAGAAAGAAGCCAAGCAGCCACTCTTCTATCTTGCCTTTGCCAAGCAACGAATTCTTCATTTGCAGTGATGGATCCTCCTTCTCCTTCTGCAATAAATATTGTCTGAGGTGGAGGTTGCTTTTCACCATTTAGATAACCTTCTAGGCCATAGCCATAAGCTGTGACATCCACCTGCTGTTGCCACATCAAGAAGTTGGTATCAGTCAATTTTACAGAAATTGGTGGAAGCTGGGCAAAAATGGGCTGAGTCCCTTGACTCTGGACAGCCCCTCCAATCGTTGAGTTGGAGCTTGCCATTTGCAGAAAACAAACAAAAGAAGAGAAAGAAAATCAGTATAGAGACAAGATCAAGAAGACCTTGCTCTGATACCATGAAAAGAGTGACATGATACTGAGATTGTGAAAGCAAATGTTGACATAACTAAAAATAGAATGAGAGTTCAAAGCTACTGTTTCATTGATTGAAATGATATTGAATACAAGCAGCCATATATACTAGAGAACCGAACCATCTAGATCTCTCAAACAATTCTGATTACATAACTAAACACACCAACTAATCCCACTTAAGAATCTAATCCTAACAAACTGCCGTGCTCCTCATTCCTTGTAGCAACACATCCATAAACGTACGGGAGTGGTCCCAAGCTTTATAAGCAACAGCTGGACATGATGGTGGTGATCCAATGCTCACACCATGAGCTTCAATGCGTGCACCTTTCTTTCCAGATGTGCATGAGTCCAGGTCAGGACCATGTCCCACATGCACATCACCTTTGCCACGTCCTTCAGCTCTATCATCATCTTTAGCTCCATCATTGATTTCTTCAATCTTAACACCTGTGTCTCATTCAATACATCATCTTTCCTTTTTTTGATTGATCTTATTCAAGATGTTCACTTTCTAAATTTGAAAATAAATCTTTTTTTCTTCTCTCCTTATTTAAATATTCGACTACTTAACAATTCCTCAAATCTTGTGCTACTCAAGAATATGAGCATCTTAATTGGGAGGAAGGGAATACTTTGTTAAAAGAATTTTATAAACCCAATTCTTGTTTTTGAAGGGCAATAAATTCAGAAATGGGTCATTTTTTGGCTTTCGAAATCCACAAATTATCTTTAGTTACACAAAATTAGAATTGAAAACTGTTACAAATTCGTATTTGTCCAAAATTAAAAACAGTTACTCCGATTAAAAATGCACAGATCGTATTTGTGTAATTGCCGACAAAGACGCCTCGCCTAGTAACAAAGAAGTTTGATGAAATTAGCGAGCAGTGCCAGCTTAGACAGAACCCAAAATAATATTTTAAAAACAAGTAAAAGTCGATCCATAAACACCAAGAATGAACAAATTTTGGTCACCTATTCTTCTTCACTATGATACAGATTTTGCTTAAAGCAATATCACATAACATTGGCAGCACAAAAGCATTTTTCTGGGAAGCATAAACAATCATCACAGATTGAATCATTAATATTCAATTTCTAGCGATTGGGAAACTTATGGAGTATAGTCATCAGCATCTCCAGATCCAGCCCTCGCCGCGCCATCATTTCCAAAAGTTCGCTTGCTCATGTTCGCTCGCTGCACCAACCGCACCAACGCTTGAACCACTTCCGACATCGGTGGCCTGAACTCCGGCTCCGCCTGATCATAAAACAAGAATCATGTAAACTGAAGTAGATGTGAGAGGGAGGAGGGGAAGAAACAAGTTTTAAGCATACCTGGACGCAGAGAGCGATGACATCTGCGAATCGAGAGAGGGATTTGACGGGATAGAGGCTTTTAAGAGCGGGATCGACCATCTTTGATAAGGCGTCGATGTCATGGAGCTGTGGCGTCGCCCATCGGACTAGAGATTGCTCGGATCTTGGCCTTGAGCTACATTAGGAAATGAGTTAGTAGAGAAGAGGTGTGTGTGTGGCATTCCGTTATTGGTTTTGTGGGAGGATCCGTAGTTTACCTATCGAATGGTGTGCGTCCAGTGAGAAGTTCCAACATGACGACACCAAAGCTGTAGACGTCGCTCTTGATGGTATACACACCTGACATAGCGACCTCAGGCGCGCTGTATCCGGATGCCTGCAAATGCTCCGTGTAAACAATAAGAAATCGACAAGAGAGCCACCATAGCTCTTACGATTGAATGCACTATATATCCGAGTCGAATTACGATTGCCATGTTACAAAAAAAGAAGATTAAAGACGTGTTTGCTTAAATAAATAAATGAAATTGTTAACCATAGATGTGTTCTTCATCAATTGTGGGAAATCGTGGTTCCTGGTTAACTCGTGCCAATTTAGAGAGAAAGGAGAGAGGAAACGATGATCATACCTGATCTGGTTCGCTGACAAGGCTTGCTAACGCACAGTCTGAAAGATGAGGATTGAGTTCATTGTCGAGTAAAATGTTGGCTGATTTGAAGTTTTTGTGAATCACAGAGGGTGAACATACTTCATGAAGGTACCTGCAGCGCATAACCAGATGAGTCATGAGAGACATTCGAGAATATTTAAGAAAACGATCAGTCACTAGACATACTCTAGTGCTCTGGCAGTTCCCAGTGCAATCTTGACACGGCTGTTCCACGTCAGAGGCTTGGTGTATTCATCGGAGAGATACAGGAATTCGAGCAGAGATCCGTTTTTATGGAACTCGTAAACAAGCAGGTGTTGTCCATGCTCGCAACAATACCCTATCAGCTCAACTATGTTCGGGTGATGCAACTGTGAGATTGCCGACACGATAGCGAGAAAATCGTCTGAATTGGACAGAACGGATGCGTTTATTTTCTTTACAGCAACAACCTGTCACCGAAACATAAAGCAATTCGTTTTAACAGTTAAAATCGGCTTAACAGTTCTCAGATGCAAACACCAGTAGAGCATACCTTTCCATCATCCAATTGAGCACGGAAAACCCGTCCAATGGATCCTTCACCAATGAGATTTTCTACGTTGAAACTATCAGTCGCTATCTGCAAGTCTGCAACCGAGAACGATTTAGCATCTATTGGAGCTATGTTCACTTTCTTGGGCGTAACAATGGGCATTGCGGTGACATCATCTTCATCGAACGACTTGAGACGGTCGATTGGAGGTGGTCGCAGACTTATCACAGAAGGTTCTTCGAAAGCTTTTGTGTTCGCTGCCGCTGAAATTTGAGGAGGCTTACTCTCTGCAGTCAGATAACAAAGCGTCGTATTATCTCCTTTACTCTCGCAAACACGCATAAGAAGGTGAAGTCAAGGAAAAATCACCTTCCACTTCATGCGGAGGTTGAGGAGCAAAAGGCTGGTTGTTGAGCTTCTCAAGGTCAGCAGATGGCTTTCGGCGAGATCGTCTTTTTAGTATAAAGAATGCTGCGATAGCTCCAACCACCAAAACTGAAATAACAATTCCGGCGATCGCACCAGCACCGATACCAGAACTACCTCCACTTCCATCTCCTCTGTTATTAGATGAACCGCCACCGCCTGATCCGTGATTCCGGTTGGGTCTGGTGGCTGGGGGAGTGCCGGGTGGAGGTGGAGGTGCAGGCCCCGTGCTAAGCTGATTACCGCTCGTTCTGTAGGAAGGGGGAAATTACATCGTTATGTGGTCAAACAGGCTCAAACTAGTTCGAAACTCATACTACTATGCGGGGCGCCTAAACGGCAAGAAAGTATAGATATATACAGATCGAAAGACTTACTTCGGGTTTATGCTTTTCAACTGTTCAGGCACCCATCCAGTAAAACGGTTATTTTCAACATTCCTGCGAAATAAATCATATATTAGCCAATACTCGCTTACTGTAGAAAGCACTCAAATAGAATGTGTGAAAACAGCAATTTTAACGAGGACTCACAGATTCTGAAGAGGAAGAGTTGCAAGGACATCGAGGGTTCCCGTAAACTGATTGTTTTGCAAGTACCTGCATAAGCAAGAAGGTTGATACCAAGAATACAACGAGAACATAAATGTGGTGAGAACATATGGACTGCTTACATGTCGTTTATACTAGTCAAAAACTGGAAACTCTGTGGAAGATTATCGGACATGGCATTATATGAAAAGTCCCTGAAGCATGATCACACATGAGAAAGAACTTGTATCATTTTGCGTCCTCATAACATTGCTAGAGTCAAAACAAATAGGAACTACGAGACGAGGAGATTGGCCTACAATGTGGTGAGAGACGTAAGTGAGTTGAACTGGAGAGTCACTTGGCCGCTGAATTGATTACGACTCACGTTGCTGCCAAGTGCAAAATATCATATATTTCTTCACAACAAAAATATACGTAAATTGTTTCTTTGGGGCAGAGGAGATTTTTGGAAAACTAACAGGTATTTCAGAGGACTCATCAACGAGATGGAATACGGAAGTGGACCACTGAAGCCGCAGTTGGCGAGGTTTCTGCATTGATTAGAAAACAAATGAGGAGAGTCAGGAATGAGGAAACTCAAATATGAGAAAATGGCAAAGATAAAGGAAGCCTTACAGTCTCTGCAGGTTCGGAGGTAGTTGATACGGAAGCTGGTTTCCGAGATTGTTGTTACTTATATCACTGCAAATATTCATCGGCAGTTATCATCAAGATTGCATTTTTTCAGAAAACTACGAGATGTGGAACTAATAACACGTGACTTACAATACAGTTAACGACGTGAATTTATCTAGCTGGTACCCCATATTTCCGGAGAGTCCTAATCCCGGTATCTTTCTGACAAAACACACAGAAAACAGGAGTATCAAAATCTAGCATATACGAGAGAATAAAAATGAGCATATCAAAAAGGGATATTGTTGATTCACATTTCTGTAACTTTTGAGTTCGAGCAAGTAATTCCCTTCCAGTTCTCTCCACAAGGATCGCCACCACTTGACTTCCAGTTGGTAAGTTGTTGTGCTGAATTCAAGCTGGTGAACAAGAGATTGAGATTGGCCGCTGCAAATCCAAGAACGAACAGTCACAATATAGATTATGTTAGTCAAAATAAGAAGCATATACATTAATCAAGAATGTCACTGCAATAGGTCAGTCATACGTGTCAAAAATAACACAAAAACTCTCATTGATTTTGAATGCATCATCTAAAACGTGGCATTTTGGTAGCCAATTACGATTAACGACTCGTTGATACAATAATTTTGTATAAGCTGAAGTAACTATCATGCTCCGAAATAAACATGGACTCAAATAGGGCATGATTTTGCGGACAATCAAATGGAAATTCTCAAAATTGCAGTTTTCTTTTCTATCCGAGGATTTGTACAACGTTCTCTGAGACTGGTATCTAATGAATAATTAATCACAAAATCAGTAAGCTGTTCATAACAAACACGAATTATTAAGCTAAATCCTAAAATTGTTTACTCAACCAATCAAAATTCATGTTTTAAAAACGGAATCTTGAAATGTAAATTTAAAGATAAACTTGCACTAGAACAACAGAGCATCAGAAACCACAATGGTGAACACCAGTTTAAGAATCAAATTCTCTTTCCGCCATGTGTAGAAAACTCTAAATTTCAAGACCCAAATATTCAGGAAGCTAATATGAAAAGCCCCAAAAAAGCAGAGAAAATATCTTTAATTTGAAAATCAATGGCATCAATCAAACACAAAGGCAGCAAGCAGAAAAATAGCCTTACAAAACTAAACTTTGTATTCAAATCCTGTTTCCAATTTCTGGATTTCAACTCATCATCACTATTACACATATATACTAGGAGTAGTATATGCTCATGTTCTTGCTTTCCAACACAAATTTAATTTTGGGGGAAAATCCACCCATCATTACATCAATCAGTCACTCTCAACCTGAACCCTCAACCATTAATAGTCTATCTCTCTCTCTCTCTCTGATCCATAGATAAATACACACATGCATAAACAATCTCAGGAAGGAAGATTTAAGAGCAAGACTAGTGAAGAACTTACCATCATTTGGATCTGTGGCCGCATTGGTGGAGCTCAGAATGCCAATAAGCAGCGCCGCGGCCAACGCCACCAGCAACTTCTCCGCCTTCCTCATCTCTCTCTCTCTCTATCTATCTGAATCAGCTTCTTTTTGCTCTTGACAAAAAGAAGAACAATACAGAGAAGGAGAAGAAAAATAACTCCAAAAAACTCTTATCTTTGATGAAGGCAGCTCAGGAACAGAACACTTTTCTCAAACTCTTTTCAATTATTTCTGTTTCTCTTTTTTAACAGAAATATTCAGTCAAATAATGGGAACAAGAATTTCAAGAATTAATTTATTTTGCACACTTAGCCATTCTAACATAAAGCTGGCAGGCACGATCTGGTAGAAGAATCCAAAGCCACAAATTCTCCTCTCTCTGTCTCTCTCTCTACCAATTCCTAATTGCCCAGAGACTTAGCACTCCCGATTTATTTAGTAGTACAAGTATAATAATAAGTAAATATTTCTCGAAAGAGAAAAACCCTGAATATAAAATTTAGTTATCAAGAACGCGTTTTTATGTCGATTTTATTCAAGATAGTATTTTTCTCTTAGATTTTATTAATTGTGATGTAGCTTTCAACAACCTACAGTTGCCACATGATAAAATTGCTAAATTCGAAGATAAAATTGAATTTTGTTTCTTTTCTGAAATAAATTTTCCCGTTATAGAGGAGCGAGTCACGGGATTCATATAAAGGGCATCCTTTTTGACTTGGAAAAAGTTTCATTTTTTAATTTTATGCATTCTATATATTTATTTACTCTTATTACATAATTTTTAGTAATAGTTCTTTCATTATATTTCGAGTAATGATGATGCCATATGTATGTCATGGTATTATCGAATTTATAGAATAAATAATACTCAGAACGAATGAGACATGCCGCGGAATAATAATTATAAATGAGAAGAAAAAATCATGGAATGTATATAGTAGAATAATAGAACAGTGCAAGATACTTAATTCATTTCATTTGGAAGTATTGCTAAGGAAATGCGTCTAAATTTGAGAATGAAATCAATTTTATTATTTTTTCCAAAAATATATAAATGTATAAAGTGGATTCACATCAAAATCCAGTTGTATTTCATTTTCCACACTTTAATGAAGCTGTTTTTTCTTGCTAATCTCTTTGTATCTACTCAATCATATTTTTCAGAGTATAAAATAAAATAAAAAATGGGTTTCCACGTTGTGAAATTATATATTGAAAAATGGTAATAATGTTTTTTATAAGCATAAAGAATGTGGTACTAAATCTTCCATTTTCAATATTTATTTTCCCTATATATAGTAAGTGCAAGGTTGTAATACTAGTAGATATTATATTTATTCATAATCCAATTTTAACGATTTAATAATGGATATTTCAACTTCATTTTGAATGTATTATTTACAAAAGTATTCAATACGAAAATTAAATGATACGTACAATGTATCAGAACGACTGTAATTAATTAGGTAATTTAATTCAACCTTATAATTATTTAAGGGAGTATTGATTTGCATTAAAAGCTGGTAATGAGTAATCTCCTTTAGGTGTTGTCCCTTGTACAAAAAAGATAAAAAGTCCAAATTAGTGAGATTAATTAAATGTATAGTGAAATCATAATGTTCTACTAGTAATTATTTCAATCTTTTGACGACTTTGCTATAGGCTCCTATCATCATCAAATTAAACGAAAATTACTATCTTACCCTAATCACATACACCTAGCTATGTCTTGTCTTTAAATGTGTGTATAATTCATTTTGATTAACATATAATCTACATATACATATCAAAGCATTATTTTCGAACCATGGATTTTAAAGAATGATTAGGTTGAATGTATTAATTTTTAATGAAATAAAAGAAATTAAAACCACCGCTCAAATAATGAGTACAAAAATGAGTTGGGAAGTCAAGAAGATGGGTTGTTAATATATGGTTAGGGTTTTAATATGTGGTCAAACACAATTGAATGTACATGAGTTTTATAACAACATTAAGCTGTCTAGACCCCATGCCCACACATTTAATTATGACAATAAAATCAAAATTTGTTGAACTTAGATAAACCAGTTTTAGAGGGGGAAATGTTTGCAATTTCATTCCAATAATCCATTAATATATTACAAAATATTATTCAATATTTAGCATATTTGGTTGATCACCACTACAAAAATTATGATCCAATAAGATTATAGTGTAAAGGAAATGATAATTCTCACAATTAAAATGAGCCCACCTATGTGTCAGCATATCATAATTAAATTAGTTAAGAGATGGGGCATGGATAGTAGGTATATGTGATTTCTTCAAGAAATAGTTTCTTTTTTTCTTAGAAAACAAGACAAAAAAATAAATAAATATATTATAACATATAATTATACTTTACAAAAAAATCGGTTCTGTGAATCTTGGTTATCACAATATTCGTTTTCCTTGAAAAGAGTATGCCTTCGTTAGGAAAAAAAAAGAAAACAGTATGTCTTGTAGTAGCCTTTAAGGGTTATGATAATTTATAATTTTATATACTTCTATTACCAAGACATGCATTATATTGAATTAGTGATGTTAATTGCGTAATGTGAGCAATAGATATTACAGTAAAAAAAATACTCAATATAATTCGAATATGTAAAATTGAGTACTTACTAATTACTATTAACAAATTTTATTTGTTGGAATATTTTAAATACAAGTTTGCTAACACAAATTGTGTGGAAAATGCTTAAAAAATCAACCTACTTCGCAATAAGGGTAAGTATTATAAGGTGTTTATATTTTTTTCATCATCTATATGATTTTATAGTTTGACAATATGACAATTACCGTTATTTATAATGTATACAAATAAATACAGATGTTATAAGCTTAACTGATGTTTAGTTAATCGTATATGATCTTATCATTGGTTTGACAGTCTAACTAAAGAGTTATTATCAAAATTATCAAATTATAATTTGCATGAAAATCAAAGTCCAGAAGGGAATAAATGAAAATATGGAACATTTTTTGTGTATATACGCGTATATATGTTTTGGTGTTTTAGTAATCCAGCAATAATATAAATGTATTAAAATTAAGTAAATATTCAATAGGCCAAGACATATTGATGGGGTACGTACTAAACAAGCCCAATAGCAGTGACAGCTCGGCCAGCCCAAAGCCCAAGAGTTCAGTTCGGCATTACCAAAGAGTTCGGCCTCAGCCTACAGCTCGGTAAAAGCCAACCAATCAAGCTCTGCTCTCAGGTCGGCATCAAGCTCTACTCTCAGATCGGCAACCAAAGCAGTTCGGTCTCGGTATTCGACCGAACAAGGAGTTAGTGGACCCATACCGGATGTCCAACACACCCACTACCACGTGATGTCAGTTCAGGCCACGATCGTAGGCCATGACCTACGCTTCACCCACGATCTTAGGCCATAACCTACACGACATCCACGACTTAGGGTGGTGACGCAAGCCATGATCTGAGTTCATTATATAAATAGAACTTAGATCTGATAGAAGAGGTTAGAAGCTCTCCAGAGATAAAAGACCATATAGCAAATAGCAAGTTTGTATTTGTAAGCTGTAGAAAACAGATCAAGCAATACAATCTTGCCCTCCCTTTTTCCCGTGGACGTAGATTTACTTCAGTAAATCGAACCACGTAAATTCTTCGTGTCATAATCTTCATTCTCTACCAGCATTTACAAACATCAAAAATTCGCGGAATCATCACTGGCGCCGTCTGTGGGAACCAGAGAACAAAATTTGTGATAAAGCGAATTTTTGATCCATTTTCTCCACCCAAAAAATGCATACCAGATCGCAGAATACCCGTATTCCTGCCCGGGAGAACCAGGAGGAAGCCAATCCATCCCATAGGTCGGGAAAACAGCCTAGGGATAAATCCACCACCAGTTCTCATGGCGAAGGAACAAGCCGCTCCAAAAGCCGTCACACCGAGTCTTCCCAGCAGCCCGATTTGAACGAGGCTGTCAAGCTGTTTTTGGCTGAAAAGCAGGAGGAATTCTTAACCTTCCTGCAAAAAAGCCAAAAGCAGCCGGAGGCGAAAACGGCGGATTCTCCCTCTCCCTCCATACGAGACAGTCACTACCGCAGTAGTGTCATGTCTTCCAGGAGAGAGAATCCTCGGTACCGGAATCACAGGAGAACTCCAACTCCTCCATACCGAAGAGATGTCGGGTTCGCCATGTACGGAGCATTGATGACTCCGTTCTCGGACGATATTACCCGAACTTCCCTACCACAGAACTACCGAACTCCGTCGATAACCTATGACGGACTCGTGGATCCTCATGATTTCTTGGGACGCTATCAATATAACATGGCGAACCAGGGTCTCAACGAGGTCCACATGTGCAAGCTGTTTCCCGAGCTGCTTATCGGGAACGCAAGAAGGTGGTTCGATAGCCTCCCCCAAGGCAGCATTAGATCCTACCGAGATCTAATGGATGCTTTCCACAGGAGGTTCTTTCAGAAAGCGGAAGCCCGGATCACTTCGGCTCAGCTGCTTTCTATACGTCAAGGTCGCGACGAAAAGATCAGCGACTTCCTGACGAGATTCCATAAGGAATGCCTACAAGTAGATAATCTCAATGATCTACTTATCATTTCGGCATTCCAAAATGGAATCCTGCCCGGAGCTCTCTACAGAAAGCTCGTGGAGTGCGGTCCGCAAACAGCTCAAGAGATGTGGGACATTGCGGACAAGTTTTCTCGTGCCGATGAGGCAGACCGTCGAAAACGGTCTTTAGACAGCTCATCTAGAGAAGACAAAAAGAAGCCCGGTCATAGCGATCAGAGGCATCCTCGCCGAACACCTTCTCCACTAAAGGAGAGATAGCGGTCATCCGAGGTGATCGAAAAAGAGCAAGTGTGTTCGCAGATTGCGCTTAAAAGTGCCGAGCAATCAGTTCGGCACCATCAAGCATAGCAATCACAGCAGCCGGAATCAGAGGCCGGCGAAATGACCGAAGTCACACCGGAGCCGAACTCGATGGTGTACGGCACTGAAGCCGTGATTCGGTTGAGATCGGCATATCCAGTCCCCGAACTCAATTTCTCCTCAGAAATGAATGGTGACGGACTGAGAGCCGAACTAGATCTTGCCGAAGAAAGAAGAGAATTGGCCTACCTAAAAGCAGCCAAGTACAAGGAGCAAGTAGCCCGGTATTACAACCAAAGGGTGAAGAAGCTGCAATTTCAAGTGGGAGATCTCGTCTTGAGAAACAACGAAGTAAGCCGAGCAGAAAAGCTGGGCGAACTCGAACCCACATAGGAAGGTCCATATCGGGTGTCAGAAGTCCTCGGCAAAGGGTCTTACAAATTGACTCACGCGTCAGGAGCACAAGTACCCCGAACATGGTACGTTTCCAACCTCAAAAAGTTCCATTTGTAAGAGACAGTCCGGTCAGTCAGTCTTATGTGTTTTCTTTGTTTTTTACTTGTTCTTGTCTCTACGTGCGTTGTGTCTGTCTATGTGAGTGTCGTCTCTTACAAATAAAACTGAGGTATCTCGCTCTTCAAAGGCTGATCCCCTTTTTAGAACATACAAGCAAACGATTGTGCGTCAAAGCTTCTAAAGAGGATACAAGACCACAATTCAGCTTAAACAAGCAGTTCGTCTGAAACGAGCTGCAACAAGCCCACGATTGTGTGTCAAAGCTTCTAAAGAGGATACAAGACCACAATTCTGCTTAAGAATCAAGCACTTCGTCTGAAACGAACTGCAACAAAAGTCCGATTCTCGCGATAAAACTTGCCTGAATTAGGACAAGGGAAAGTCCAATCCACGCGATAAACCTCGCCGAATTAGGACGACCAAGTTCGGTCAAAGCAGTTTACCTCATAAGACCGAGGACGACCATGTCTAGTCAAAGAGGTTTACTGCATAAGACCACTTCGGTTAACTGGGAAAGTCCGATCCACGCGATAAAACTCGCCGAATTAGGACAAGGGAAAGTTCGATCCCGGCGACGAAAATCGCCAAATTAGAACACAAAGACGAGTCCGGTCAAAAGATGTTTATTTCATCAGACCAAAGACGAGTCCGGTCAAAGATGTTTATTTCATCATACCAAAGACGAGTCCGGTCAAAGATGTTTATTTCATCAGACCAAAGACGAGTCCGGTCAAAGATGTTTATTTCATCAGACCAAAGACGAGTCCGGTCAAAGATGTTTATTTCATCAGACCAAAGACGAGTCCGGTCAAAGATGTTTATTTCATCAGACCAAAGACAAGTCCGGTCAAAGAAGTTTACTTCATAAGACCGAGGACAAGTACGATGAAATTTTTTCGCTAAGCTGTAAATACACAGTGTTAGAAGCGAAAACAAAAACAAAATTTCATTTTCAAATCTTGTTCGGCACACAACTCCGCTACCCTACAAAATGGCGTTACGCTATTACAAAGGACTATTCTACTGTCCAGGGTTGCTGAAGTTAAGCCACCTATCTGCAAAATCCTCTGGAAGCCGATTTCGGTTGTTCCGAGCAGATGAAGAATAAGCAGGTCGACGAGATGCTATCCTCGACCCAACGCCTCTTCCCCGAGCTCGAGAAGTCCTAACACCTCGGCGATGAAGAGTCTCTGCAATAAGCATCTGCTGATCTTGCTCGCTCATAGTCACAACTCCTCGGCGATTTTCAGTCCGTCCCTGTCTTGACGATTCCGGTTGCTCCTGAGCCCGTTCTCGTCTTGACGTTTCCGGCTGTTCCGGAGTTCGTTGTTGGCTGGGAGTAGGATTTTGAACAAGGGAACCAGAGGTTTGATCTGGAGTGCGAGCATCTGTTGGCGCGATATGCCGAAGGAATCTTTCTATGGAGGGGCGCCGAGAAAGAACAATGTTGTACCGAGAAGCCCAGCGCCGCAATGATGTCACGACTTGTTGGCAAGCCGAGCTCTCCAGCGCATTGTTCCTCCGGAGTACATTATATTCCTCCCACAGTTCGTCAACTCGTTCCTGAACTTCTGATATGGTCATTCCCCCGCGCACACGGATGTAATCCTCATACGCAGTCCTCTCAGCAATGGCCGTATTCAGCTCGGCCTCCAGATCTTTCTTATCGGACTCTAAGTCCTTGATATCGGCCTCCAGCTTCACTAAACGAGCCAGAAGCTCGTCATTCTTCGTCTGATCGGCTATAGCTCTTCTCTCAGCTTCGTCCAAAGCCGAAGAGTACAGCCGTTTCCAGTGAAGTATCTCCATCTCCTTGGGTACAAAGCAGCTATATTAGTTCGGCAGCTATACCGAGCAGATAGTAAAATACAACAGGAATAAAGGCGAGTACGAAAAGCTATACGAAGACAAATGTAGAGAATTTTTCATTCACAAGGAAAATTTTTTACACTAGGGCTTCAAGGCCATTTTACAAGGAAGAAACTAGACTAAGAGAAGGGAGACGAAATCATACTCCGCCTGCTTCGTCTCCGGCTCCTCGGTCTGGTACAGCTTCCTTCTCCTGGGCTACCTCAGCCTCGGCCTCGCCTCCTGCCGGCCTCGCCTCCGCCTCCTGATCGGCCTCCTTCTCCGGATGCCCGGCCTGATCGACTTCGGCCTCCCGCTCCAGCGGCTCGGCCTCACCCTCTCCGTTGTAAGTCGAAGCGGGTGAAACGGGTCCCACGGAGGCAAAGATAGCCTCCAGGTTCTCGTCCCGATCAGCTCGACAACTCCGGACTCGGTCTGCAGAAAGCAGGACCGAAGATGAAGCGAGCTCCTCAAGGAGCGGCAGATTCTGAAGCCGAGCTGCTATCTCTCGGCTGTACAGAGGCAGCACGACGTCGGCCCCCTGCTCGCCCTTATCGGCAATTAGCCTTACCAGGCTACCGACAAAGGCCGAGAACTGGCTGCTCAAAAAGAGTTTCTCCGTGTAAACACGGAGAGCCTCCCCTTGGGCAACCACGGCAGCAGCATCGCTCCGCTTCGCCTGCTCTCGCTGGATGACGAGCTGGTTTTTGGCAAACTGAGCTTCATCCTGGGCCGAAATCCTAGCAGCTCTGGCCTTCTCAAAGTTAGCCTCAGCCTGTTCGGCCCGATGACAAGCAGCCGCCAACTTCCTCTGCATCTCGGCATAGTCATGGGACGCTTTGGAGAGTTCGACGGCGACGAGCTTGGAGAGCATATCGTTCCTCTGAAAATGAATAAAGAAAAAAGTTAACAGAGGGCACCAAAAATACAAGACAGAAGCCAAGCCAAGGAATCAAGAAGACAATTCACCTCGGCGAAGTCCGTGGGCCATAAAAATGGCTCACAGATATGCTCCGAAGGAGGCGCCAAGACCACGTCTTTCTCTGGCGCCCTTGGGGGCTTCTGGGTCTGCCCCTTCTTGCTTGCCGAAGTCGACTCCGGCTTCTTTGGACCCGAAGAGGTCTTTTGCCTCTTCGGATTCTTCTCGGCATCAGGCGCCGAGCTGGTAGCCTTCTCTCTCTCCGGCTCCACAGGCTCGGAGGACTTTCTGATAGCCTTATTCAACATGAACACTGCCAAAAAGCAAGAAAGCAAAGTCAGATTTTCTTCGTTAAAGCAGTAGAGCATAAAGATAAAGAGAAATCCTCACCCTCGGCCTCTTCGTCCGAAGACGAGATGTCGAACACGACGTCGCCCTTGACGAGCTCAGACTCCGTGTATTGTTTCCTAACTATGGGAATCTTGTTGAGCTCGCCATCGAGCTCGTCCAACGGTTCAGGCCGAGGGTGACGGATAACGGACTCCGGCCCTCTCCAGGGAAAACTAGGAGCCGCGGTCCTATCATAGTAGAAGAAGCGATTTTGCCACTTCGGCCACTTCGTTTTACAAAAGGCCCTAAAGGGCTGTAAAGGGATCAAGTAAAACCAAGACCCCTTCCTCTTAAATTGAAAGAATTTAAGGATCGCCTTCAAAGACAAATCCCTTCCTAACCTACGGAGTTCGGCAGCGAAGGCCGACAAGTGCCTCCAAGAGTTCGGAGTCACCTGGCCTAAAGGAAGCTGAAAAAAATCTAGTAAATCTATAAAGGCAGAAGGGAGGGGGAAACGAAGCCCGCATTCTAAGCAGGCCTCATACACGGTGACGTAACCCTCCGGCGGGGAGTCAGCCCTGTGATCACCGTCAGGTACCACCGCCTTCCCCCCAGGAAAAGAGTATTTTTCGTAAAGGGATATCACAGTATCCTTACTCAAGATACTGTGAAAATACTCTACGGTCTTCTCCCCGGATTCTTTCCGGCTAGAAGACCCCTTACCCCCTTTCCTAACGCTACCCGACTCCGAAGAAGAAGAAGAAGACATTTTTCTTACTTTTTGAAGGTGAAGGTAGTCTGAAGAAATTTTTGAAAGCGGAAGGAAATTTTTCACGCAGAAGATAGAGAGTGCAGAAGAAGCCAATAGCAAAGGTGTTCAAATGATGAAGAAAGACGGTATTTATCAGATTTGGAAAAGATTTCAAATCATCGCACCGTTTCATATCCCACCTTTTCAGGATTCAACGGCCGGATTTTACTGTCGCATTTAATGCCGCATTTAATGCAGTCACGCGCAGGGCACGTCCCCTGACTTCAGCCTCCCCCGTACCCTTTTCCAGAATGCCGAAGTGACTCGCTTCGCCGAAGTGAATCACTTCGCTTTTCGGGGGGGGTAGTGATGGGGTACGTACTAAACAAGCCCAATAGCAGTGACAGCTCGGCCAGCCCAAAGCCCAAGAGTTCAGTTCGGCATTACCAAAGAGTTCGGCCTCAGCCTACAGCTCGGTAAAAGCCAACCAATCAAGCTCTGCTCTCAGGTCGGCATCAAGCTCTACTCTCAGATCGGCAACCAAAGCAGTTCGGTCTCGGTATTCGACCGAACAAGGAGTTAGTGGACCCATACCGGATGTCCAACACACCCACTACCACGTGATGTCAGTTCAGGCCACGATCGTAGGCCATGACCTACGCTTCACCCACGATCTTAGGCCATAACCTACACGACATCCACGACTTAGGGTGGTGACGCAAGCCATGATCTGAGTTCATTATATAAATAGAACTTAGATCTGATAGAAGAGGTTAGAAGCTCTCCAGAGATAAAAGACCATATAGCAAATAGCAAGTTTGTATTTGTAAGCTGTAGAAAACAGATCAAGCAATACAATCTTGCCCTCCCTTTTTCCCGTGGACGTAGATTTACTTCAGTAAATCGAACCACGTAAATTCTTCGTGTCATAATCTTCATTCTCTACCAGCATTTACAAACATCAAAAATTCGCGGAATCATCACATATCATTTACAAATAGTTAACGAAAATGAAATTACATTAACTGCCATAGAGACAAGGGCAAAATGAATGAACTGAGTGTGATGGTTATTGGTGAGTTTGAGAGAGACAACAAAACCATATCAAATAAATTAATAATAGATGATTAGTAGTATTAATATACTATAATTGAGATGTCAATTACAACCAACTACAAAGACAGCTTATTGTTTTTAATGGTAGATGTATAACATATTAAAAATTATTGTCAATTTACCTTGAAGGGAAGAGATCAAGTGGGAGGTGGATCTTGTTGATTGGAAGGCCACTATTGCTTGTGATTGTTATTTTATGTTTTATTTATGCGACAAATAATAATTTTTTTTAATCTTTGCTAGCCAAAACTAGCCATAAAGAAAGTTTTGTGCTTTTTTGGTACTCCATATGTGTTAGTGTCATGTCCACTACCCATGTTTGAACTATATAATACTCCCTCCGTCCCGCACTACTTGCATTTATTTCCTTTCTGGGTGTCCCAAGTTATTTGCACTCTTTCCATTTTTAGTAACAATTTATACCTACAGCCGTAATTGTTGACTTTGTCTATCATTCATTCCTTAATCTCTGTGCCCAAAAGGAAAAGTGCGAGTAGTGCGGAACGGAGGGAGTAGTATCTTCTTAGTTTTTGTGATATTATTTGCAAATTTGTTAATTCCATTGATATATACACTATTTTGATTTTTGAAAGGATTACAATGGCTATATATGAGGTGTAAGTTAGGTTTATGATAACTTTAAATTGTTGACTATATTTCATTTCATATCCTAATTAGTTGACATTGCCAAACTTGTTGAAGCCAGCTAAGCAATATAATGTTTACATAAGTAAGAATAGACATGTTATGTATGTATCGATATATACACACAAATAAATAATACTCCTATCATTCTCGACTTCTTATGCTTTATAATTATGGCCATGTCCACTTCGCATTCTCTCCGCTAACCTTATAACATTAACACTCATTTGTAAATTGTAAACAAATGCACTGTGAATAGATACAAAAGTAACATTTATTTATTTTTATTTTATAATCATATAAACGCTAAAAGGTAAATACTACATCGAGAGAAATATGTATCGAATCAAATGCGATTCAAGTAGAATTGAATCCAATCCGTCTGCACAAAGTCCAACTCTATATGCATTCCCACACACACATGGGGCATCAAGTTATTGTGGAGGAGCAGCTGTGCTGTCAATTTCTAAAAAAAATTTAGTAATATAAAATGGTTTAAAATATACTCCTACTACACAAGATCATAATTTCGGATTTACTTTAATAATAGTAGTAAACTTAAAATTACATTTCAAGCTTGATTGACTGGGTAGTTTTTTTTGATCGACTGGGTAGTTTGAATCTTGACAACTTCAATAAAAATGTAGATTAGCACCATTTGCCTTATTTAAAAAAATAATTAATATCCAAATTGTACCTATAATTCAATTATGTTTATAAACTCTCTTAAAGCTAAACTCCGCCTTCAGTGAATATTACAATTATTTTATTACATCACATGTGGTATTTAGACCATCCGCAGCGGTGAGCAGCATGCTCACCGCCGTCCTTGCCGCTGGCAAGGACGGAGCTCGTCCGTTGATGCGCCCTGCCGCTGGCAGGGTGGTGCTCTTAGCTAAGAGCACGTCCGTGCCAGCGGCAAGAGCACGAGGTGGCGACGTGGCAGCTTCTGATTGGCCCGTTGATTTATCATTTTTTATTATTATTTTTTTAATAAAATCGAAAAAATCTGAAAAAATTCAAAATTAATAAAAAAAATATTTTCTCACTTCCTAATAAAATATATCCATTTTTTCCACACTTTTAATTTATTTTTTTTCATTATTTTTACCCCAAAATTCATACTTTCATCTATAAATACTCTCATTTCAAACACAAAAAATGACACTATACTAAACAACTCTCTAAATCTCAATTTTTATGAGTTTAATTATGTAATTTTTAATTTTTAGGAGTTTAATTATGTAATTTTTAATTTTTAGGATTTTAATTATGTAATTTTTAATTTTTAGGATTTTAATTATGTAATTTTTAATTTTATTTGTAATTTGTAATATTTATTGTGGTTTTTAAATGAATTTTAATATTATGGAAATGTTTTTGTTTAATTGAATTTTATATTAATTGTGCTCGTCCTTGCGGAAGAGCACAGTTGTGGGTATTGTGCTCTTGCCAGAGAGCAGGCATGAATAGTACCGCCCGGGCCCACAACCGTGCCGCTGGCAAGAGCACGGTTGTGGATGCTCTTATGTCTCTATGTGCGCATTTTGTTATTAAAAAAGATTAGAGAAGTTAATGATATAGTAGTATTATACTACTAATTTTTAAAATTAGATGGGGTATATTTGCAATTAAGACAAAATAGAGTGGTAGTTTTGTATAGAGGTGGGCGAATGTCTGAATAACGATCAAGTCGGTTGTTCCTGTCGGTGGAGCTCTCTTTCTCCCTCTGTCTATTTAATTGAAAAGGAAAATAAGAAGTTGAAGCCAATGTTTTGATTGGAAAATTTCAAAGAAACAATTATTTTTGCTTTGGGATAGTGTTCTAGTGAAAGTTTGTGATGATTACTATCCACATTATACAAGCTAAGTGTTGTGATGAATGTGAAAGAAACCCAACATATTTAAATCATGTTGCTGGTATAAAAATAGTTGGTTCCGAGTTATTTTTTCAAATTGTAATTAATCCACCTTATTTCGATTACGATTTCAATTTCAATTTCAATTTCGGTTCGACTCAGAATTGCGGTCACTATTCAAAACGACATCCAAAATTTTAAATTATAACTAAACCGCAGCTAATTCGATTATGATTTCAATTTTGGTTCGACTCGTGGTCACTGTTTCTGAGCCATTGACCACCGGTCCGATTTTGATTCGAAATGATGGTTCAAGAATCGCGTGGTGCATTATTATCAGGCCATATTATTGTTGTTGTTGCTACTTGTTGTATTACTAGTAGTAAGTACTATATTTTTTACTCGAAGCCCATTTAAATGTGAAATCATATTTCAATATGGGCTTATTTTTGGGCTATGCCAATCAAAGTATTCATAAAAGCCCCTTTGAAGTAATTATTTGGGAGCTCAGCCCACTAGTGCTGTGAGTGAGGAGATATCGATCGAGAGAGATACCGAGGAATGAACGATGACATATTTGACGCAATTCAGTTGAATTTCGTGCCAAATTAATGACACGAGAAAACAGGGAGAGGAATTGGATGATGGTATATTCGCAACAATTTCCCATACGCTAAAGAAGCCAAAATAACAAACCAATTCTCATATATAACTGCCAAACCTATGCTAGTCATCACCATTAATTTCCTATTCATTTCTGCATATAATCCTCCTACTCATCTTGGCTCCAAAGATGCCACAACTCAGCACTATCAAACCGTCTGCAATTTGTACTTAGCTCTGTTTCTTCAAATAAACCCGTGTTTTCATTTTCAAACAAAAACACCATAACTCAATTCACCCAGATTCTCCACCTCCCAATTCTTAGTTGGCCAAAGGTAACATCTTTCTTTTTCCCTTTCTCTCTTTCGATGTTGATTTGTTGAAGAATTGGGTTTTATTGTTATTCAAAACTCTATCTTTTTGCTTGAGTTTGGTTTTTCGAAACTGCCCCTTCTCAATTTCAATCAAATTAGAGGTGAAATTAGCAAGTATTGAGGCTGCCCTTTGTTTTATTTGCTAAACTGATGCCTTTTTTTTGTTGAGTTCGTTTTAGCTTGGTGCTGTTTGTGATGCATCTACCAACAATCCTATGTTGTGGCCAAATTGTTTAAGGAAAGATGTGTTTTGGTTACATCTTTTCAATTGTTAGAATTTGTTTGGATTTCTTTGCTGCTTAAGAATGGTGTTTGAAAATTTTAAGGTGACCATTCTAGTTTAGCAAAGATTTTATTCATTTATTTATTTATGTTTACCTATGTATTGAAATATGGATTTTTTGATATGGTTATTGGATGCTTACTCAACATGAGAAATGCCATATTTTTTTTGTGGAAAGATGCAGTTGAAATTAGTCGGAAGGGAATATTCAATTCCATTCTAGTATAGGAAAGTGTCTTTGCATTTCTTAAGATTTCATATGTATAAGAAATTTGGCTTTCTTGAGATGGATAATGTATGCTTACTCAACATTGAAACTCCCTAAATTCTTTGACAAATTGCAGTTGCTGTTGAATTGTGATTGAAATTAGTCAAAAGGGAATCAAAGAATCTTCAATTCGAAAGATGTCACAATTCGGACATGTTTCTGCGGTCAACTTGAGCAGGCAGTGTAACATGTGCACTGTCTTGAGCCCGCAGCACGGCAGCTCCATTGGGAATGGCATATCCTTTGCAGTTTGTGATGCCATGGGCCACAAGCTGAGGATGCCAACTACACATGCTTTTTCAAACAGATCCAAAAGGAACGTGCATCCTTTGAAAGTATGCTGAATAAATGGCTTAAATGTTTAAATCTTCAATTAGTTTTGAGTAGATGAGTGTTTGATCTGATGCTTTTATTTGTTAAGTAGGTTGTTTGCATTGATTATCCGAGACCTGAGCTCGAAAATACAGTTAACTTTTTAGATGCTGCTCGTTTATCTTCAACATTTCGCGCATCTCCTCGTCCAAGCAAGCCGTTGGAAATTGTGATTGCCGGTTCAGGTAAGAATATTGACTGATCATATTTTAGCTTGAATCTCGATTCTCTACTGGATAGCATAACTAGTTCTCGTTTTTAGCATCATTTGTTTCTTGATATTATCTCGCAAAGCTATTGTTGTTGGCTTAAATGTGTACTGTTGGATTCATATAGGTCTGGCTGGTTTGTCAACTGCAAAGTATTTGGCAGATGCCGGCCATAAACCAATATTGTTGGAAGCGAGGGATGTTCTCGGTGGAAAGGTTGGCATTCAGTTCTTGCTCATTGTTTCTTCTTTTTTGAATTTTGCCTTGTGATTTGTCGTAGTTCTTTTCACCCAGGTGGCTGCGTGGAAAGATGAGGACGGAGATTGGTACGAGACTGGTCTTCACATATTCTGTAAGTTCAATATCTCTTCTCCTATTCTGAAATTCAGTGATGGCAACTGTAATTGTATTTTACTTCTTTCTATTTAAACTGCCTAAAATCATTTTTCGAAATCATATGCACTGTATGACTCATATATTGATGTTTGTTTTTGTATTAGTTGGGGCATACCCAAATATACAGAACTTGTTTGGTGAGCTCGGTATTAATGATCGGTTGCAATGGAAAGAGCACTCTATGATATTCGCGATGCCAAACAAGCCAGGCGAGTTCAGCAGATTTGATTTTCCTGAAATCTTACCTGCACCATTCAACGGTGAGCTAGAAATGTGCTTTACTAGACAACAAGGCTTATATAATTCTCCATTGAAAGTCGTTACCTTGCATCATCTGTAGGTATTTTGGCAATCTTGAAGAACAATGAAATGCTGACATGGGAGGAGAAAATCAAGTTTGCCATTGGGCTTTTACCAGCTATAGCCGGGGGACAATCTTATGTTGAGGCGCAAGATGGAATAACCGTTACAGACTGGATGAAAAAGCAAGTACGTGCTTCTTTTCTTCGTCAAGGGACGCAAGTTTTCCATTAGTAGAGTGATTAGTTAAACATAATCATTTTTTACTGATAGCGCCTCATTATCCTAATCTGTCTCAGGGCGTACCGGAGAGGATAACCGATGAAGTGTTCATTGCCATGTCGAAGGCACTGAACTTCATTAACCCCGATGAGCTTTCGATGCAGTGTATTTTGATTGCATTGAACAGATTTCTACAGGTAGATTTTGGATTTAGCTTGAATTGGGATGAACTCGAATGCTTTGATGATTCTGTATTTATGTTCACAATAATTTATACTACTAGAATTTTGGAATTCAGTTTTTATTCATTTTTGTGAAAACAACAGGAGAAGAACGGCTCAAAGATGGCTTTTCTGGATGGTAATCCGCCAGAAAGACTTTGCATGCCTATTGCTGAACATATTCAATTGCTGGGAGGCGAAGTCCGCCTGAACTCAAGAATACAAAAGATTGATTTAAATGAAGACGGGAGTGTCAAAAGCTTCATACTGACTAATGGAGATGTGATTAAAGGAGATGCATATGTCTTTGCAACACCTGGTAGAGTCTTCACTATTCTCGTGTAGCTTAAGTCAGACCTCTTTCGAATATCTTTTGATTTATCATTGTCTTCTCAGTTGATATCCTTAAGCTTCTTCTGCCTGATGAGTGGAGAGAAATCCCATACTTCAAAAAGTTGGATAAATTAGTCGGAGTTCCAGTTATAAATGTTCACATATGGTGAGTTTTTATATCTTCTTCGACATTATTTGGCTATTATTTTCTTCAAATGCGACTGATTATGAAAAATTGACACAAATTTTATTTGATTCAGGTTCGACCGAAAACTGAAGAACACATATGATCATCTACTCTTCAGCAGGTTTTATTGCGTTATCCTGTTTCATCATTGTATTTTATGATTCCATAGTAAAACTCTGTTTGTATTTCCTCACGAAATCTCTGTTGAGCTTCTTCGTTCGCATTTCCCCCTGCAGGAGCCCGCTCCTCAGTGTCTATGCTGATATGTCCGTAGCTTGTAAGGTAAATTATACCATAATCACGCCCCTCATTCGAATTGCTTGCCAAACTAAAGCAGCTTCATTGTTCTTGATGCCGTAAAAATCACCACTAAAATTTTCTGAATTGTTTCACAAAAATATTTCTTCAGGAATATTACGACCCGAACAAATCCATGTTGGAGCTGGTTTTTGCCCCCGCAGAAGAATGGATCTCCCGCAGCGATGAGGAAATCATCGAGGCCACAATGAAGGAACTCGCAAAGCTATTCCCCGACGAGATCTCTGCTGATCAGAGCAAAGCAAAAATCTTGAAGTACCACGTTGTCAAAACTCCACGGTAAATGAATCTCGACTTGTAGTAGTAGTTGTTGTTTGATCACTTACAAAAAAATTCCCACCGACTTTTTTTCTTAGGTCCGTATATAAAACTGTACCTGGCACGGAGCCTTGTCGTCCCCTGCAAAAATCTCCGATTGAAGGGTTCTATCTAGCCGGTGACTACACGAAGCAGAAATACTTGGCTTCGATGGAAGGTGCTGTCCTATCAGGAAAGCTTTGTGCTGAGTCAATTGTAAAGGTGATTTCTTCAACTGCAGTTCATGGTTTTTGATAGTACAGTTGTTACACATTTGAGGTAAGAATTTCAAGAGTTCGGTTTCTTGCATCAATTTTTCTTTTGTTGGCTCTTCTCACAGGATTGTGAATTGCTGTCTGAGAGAGCGCAGAAAATTGTGGCAGAGGCAAGCTTAGTCTAAGCTAGATTCTTCAAAAAAAGAAAAAGAAGAAATTAAATGTGTAAGAAACATTTTTAAAAAGTGTAGAAATAGAGGATAATACGTTGTTCCAGCTCCTGAAACTGGTTTTTGATGATTGATTGAGTTTAAAATCAGCAACTTATATCTCTGTATTTAAGCATAAATCTAGATAAATTGGAAATTTCCATTTAAATGATTAGTTTTTAGGAAACTAAAGAAGGGTTCATCCATCCCTAACTAACCAAAAGGTCAAATGTTTGATTCTCGACTACGGTACGAAGCTGTCTTGAATCCCCGAATGAGTTGATCACCCTTTGAGGTGCTTAGAGCATCCATAATGGCGGCGAGCGGACCGACTAGCTTGACTCGGCTATGTTTCTTAGCTTGAAAAAATTCAGCCTCACATTATTTCATGTGTTGCCCCAATGGGACTCAAAATTTTATAGCTGATGCGCTCTACCAAAGCCCACAACTCCGACAAAATGATCTGACCATTTTTGTGCTCGCCTCAAATTTTATCATCGATTCTATTGACTTGGGTTGAACCAACCCAACCCAACCCAACCCAATCATGCTCCACCGGTTTCGTTCATTTTATAAAGTCAAATGATTGGGGAAAAGAAGATGTACCTTAAATATTTATTTTATTGAAAAGATTGATGTGGTTGCTTTGTGCCAACACAAACAACTCAATTCTCAAGATTAAGGTTCATTGCCATCACAAATGGAGATCCTGATACTTTTTTTTAGTAAAAGGAATGTTCCTCCAAATTAATGATTTCAGGCCCTCGTATTTTTTTTAAGAAAAAGGCTTTTTATGATTTTCTTTTACGTTTTGAAATTACTACAATTTACCTCTTATTTAAGTTAAAAAACTTCTTAGTTCTAACTTCTAATGAGATATGGAATGAGAATTTGTTCAACAAATGTAGATTGATTGTGCACTTAATACTTCAATTGGGATAAGGAACAAGAATTTGTTTAACAAATGTACATTGATTGTGTAATTAATAGTACTTTAATTGCCACCAAATTTTGTTAAGACTATCATTTAAGCATTGGCTAAATTCACCTCACCTACTTTCCTCCTCGGATTATGTGTTATTTTGAGATGTTCCATGCAGCAATTTTATTAGATTTCGATAAAGGAAGATTCAAAGTGAACACTCCAATAAAATCCATTTTTATTTATAGTATTTCTTGTTCATTTCCTACCTTTGAACATACTTTTAGTCTGTCGATCCGTTTTACAATAATTGGAATTTTATAATATCGTAATATAGTCTCAAGGAGAACAAACATAACAATCGTAAGTTATGAATTAAATACTCATAATATTTTAACTTATAGAATTAATCAGAAATTAACTAAATTTAATAAGTTTTTCGGATAATTTATTGAAAATGAAGTTAAAAATACATTAAGCCATGTAATCTGTTTTGAGAAATTAAGCCATCAAAATGAGTGCCAGCCAGCGTAAACCATTGAACTTGTCGGCTGCCCGATACACTATACCCATAATCTCGCCTTCTTGCTTTGTCTTCATTTAAACAACTCTCCATTTTCAATACAAACTTTACCACTTTTCTAACCCAAAACACCTCATTATTCCAACCATTTCTTCAATTCCAATTCACCGCTATTTCTTTACTCCATATTCTATGCAAGTTTTAATTCGTCTCATTGATAAATTAAATTATGAAAATTTCAGTATATTTTCAAAATGAATAAAGCTATGCGGCCATATTATGCCAGCCATAAATTAATTAAATAACAAAAAAATTGATTTTTTTCAAATTTTTGGTTTAATACTACTTGATTTTACTTTTATATCATCTTCATTATATGTTGCTCAACATGTTAGTGTTGCTCTTTCGTAGTTTTTGCTCAATTTATTACTACTGTCATTTCTTGATTGTTGCTCAACGTATACAGTAATTCGTGATATTAATGTGTTTTACGTAATGGAATTCAAAGATAAGTATCAACTCACAAGTCCATTCACACACATATAAGTTTATATCGGTAATTCTAATTTTTTTATACATGTAAATGGACTAAATTAACTCTTTATGGCCGGCCACATTATGGCCATTTAGCATCACTCTTTCAAAATATATTAAATGTATTTATTGAAATCATCCCAAATTCCCATGCAGATCCATCAAATTTCGAACCTGTCCACGTACATCCCTACCATCCAACACCAAGTCAACTTCTTGATCATATAAATATCACAACCCTTTTGCCATTTTCCCTCAAGGGTCCAGCTTCACACATCTTGTGAGCTTTTTTCCCCAAAAACATTTCAAAAACTTTTCAGATTAATTTCCAAGTCTAAATCTCTTCCCCCCCGGCCCCCGAAAAACTAGTTAAAAAAAACTTGAAGAAATGGCTGAAGTGCAGTTCAAGAGAATTTCCTCTTCAAAGAGCAACAATGGCTTCACAAGAAAGTGTGCTTCTTTAGTGAAGAAACAAAGAGCAAGAATTTACATTCTCCGCCGCTGCGCCACCATGCTTCTATGTTGGTACATTCAAGGCGATGAATAACAAAAAAAAAAAGAAAGAAAAACCCTCTCTCTCTCTATATATATATATATATATACTTCTCTCCAAAACATGATCACCTATATCAATATTTTGTGTCACTTCTTCAAATCCCAACAACATCCCCTTGAACTTGGCTTGAGCTCAAGAAAATACTTAGCTTATCAGCAAGACTAGAAGAAGCCCAAATTGTTTCACCATCATCTTCCTCTTATTCTTCTTTTTTTGTTTTATTTTGCAAATTTACTCTCCTTAGGAAAATCCCATAATTTTTTTACCTAAATGGTGGAATCCCATTTGAGGTTTTTTTTGGGAAAATTGGAGAGGAAATTAGCAAGTTTTTATAGCAATTTGGGCTTCTTGAAGAACTAAAGATGCAGAAATTGAAGGGGAATGGATGATTTGGCAGGCAAAATGGAGAATGCAAATGGTGCTGATATTGTATGAGATCATATGTATGAAATAAAGTGGAAGGTGTAACTAGTTATGTAACATATTTATATTTGACATAATGTATTTGAGTTTTATGACAAGAATAAAAACACGTTCAGAAGAAACTGGATTTTATAAGGAAAATGATTAATGTCTCATACTTATATCTCAATAAATGAATAAAATGTTTCTAGAAAAAGAGAATCAAAACTCAACACTTCTTGTTTTTCCAAATTAAAACGCTGAGATAGTTACAACGCTTTCAATCTCTTCAGACTTCTGCAATTATCAATCTTGTTCTTCACAAAAAGCAGAAATGGCGTATTTTCCCTCCATCTTTTGGAAGCAATGGATTTAATCTTACAGCGACGATTTGAGGGTATTGCTTCCCTTTCCCTTCCCTTTTTACTCCGTGACTTTTGCTGCTATTCTTCACTTTTTCCATCAACTCAACCTGCTTGTGAAAATGCCTGAACGAGAAACTGGAGCTAAAGTTTTTCTATATAACTCACCTCCCCTAAGTTTCAAGGAAATCAGTATAAAATAGTTTCCTTTTCTTTACATTTTCAGCCTAGCAAGCATTGATGTAAGAAAAAATCACACAATCTTAAGAAAATTTGTGTTTTTATGGAGGGTGTTTACATGTTTATAGAAAAAAATCATACTGCTACTTTGTATCCTTTAAAATCATGGATTCTTGTTGATAAATGAACTTAGTTATTATAGTGTACTAGGAAAAATTTCAGTAGTGAATAAGTTACTGGGATTATCTCTAAATAAGGTGTAATGCAACTTAGGTGCATTATTTCTGCTTTATTAATTGTTTCCTTCACTAAAACTGGTGAGAAGCTTGCAACAATAAAGATGAATGTAGATTAGCTCTAATTTGATCATATGGATCACACCATTATTATCTCAAGATGTGTTAGTTAGATGTCCTTTGAGTTTAGGAATATGCTGGTAAAAAGGTTGTGGGAGTTTCAACTTTGAAGGTGATGAATTATGTGTAAAGTTTTCCGCATTTTGTTCCTTCATATTGGGTTAACATAGAAAAGGAGACTAGTGTTAACTATGAAGTCTTTATCAATCACAACACAGTACACCACTTTAAACTCTGTGGCCATTATCCTTAGTGGGATTTGATTCTGTTGAATTGATTTGATTCTAGTCGACTTAAAAAAGAAATGTCGATAATTGTTGATCTAAAAGAATGATTTATCTGACAAAGTGCGGTGAGTTTTTGCCTTAATGGCCACAAAGACATTTCCATTCTTCATAACTAAGCCTATATTTCATTTTCTGGTGAAAGCTTAACTGAAGATCTTGTTTCGGAAGAGAATTATTACTTTCATTTGTTCATGTAAAAGAAACTACATTTAGCTCTACCTATCAAACTGTTCAATACATGACTTTCCATGGATGCAAAATTTGTCTATTTACAACATGAAAATACTTACATTACATCAAAATCTGCTTATGAATGGAGAAAAAATTCCTATGAACATGACTTTTTCGATTTATGTCGGCATTGACAGCAAACTCATACTTCTGTATTTACGAATTCTTCACCTTATGAAGTCTGGCTGTTGGATCCTACATCTTTCAGCCAATCAACAATTTCTTTTATAGTTGGCCTCTTGAACGGATTGTGGTTGACACACATACAAGCAACATCAAGCACTTGCAGCATCTCTTCCTCAAAGCCTTTCCCTCTCAGGAGAGGGTCGAAGATTTCCTCTTGCCTTCCCTCGCTCCTCATTTGATGCACCCAAACAACTAATTCTCCAGACATCTTTGGCTTGAACAGCTCAACAGGTCTCTTCCCAGTTAGCAGCTCGAGCATTACGACTCCAAAGCTATAGACATCCCCTCTAAAGGTCGCTATCCACGACTGGCTGTATTCGGGTGGAATGTAACCGAGGGTGCCAACCAGCTCCGTGGTGACATGAGTACGATAAGGAAGAATCAACCTCGCTAGCCCGAAATCAGCTACATGTGGTACAAAGTTTTGATCGAGGAGGATGTTACTGGACTTGAGGTCACGGTGCACGATATGCGGTTCACATATTTGGTGCATGTAAGCCACCCCACAGCTCGTGCCTTGAGCAATCTTGAGACGAATTGGCCAGCTAAGCTGAGATGCTCCATCGGGCTTCTCGTGCAGCCAGTAGTCGAGGCTCCCGTTCTCCATGTAAGAGTATATCAGCAGCCTGAAGCCATCGTGCACGCAGTAACCCTGCAGAGTGACTAAGTTTTTGTGTTGGGCTGTGGATAAGGCTTCCACTTCTGCTTTGAATTCCTTATCCATCAACCCCATGTCTCCCGAGAGTTTCTTGATCGCAAGCTTTGTGCCGTTGGCAAGAGTTGCTTTGTACACCAACCCGAAACCCCCACAGCCAATGATATTCGACTGGTTGAAGTTGTCTGTGGCCTTCAGTATATCGAGTATCGTGAGATCCTCCACTCTGCTGTTGTCGTTCCTGAACAGTATAACAAGGCTGGTGTCCCTTGCTACCTCGGGGAACACCCCCGAGGAGTTGAAGGACATCGTGTCGAGATCCTTCTCATCACCATTGCCTACTTGTAGGACTCGCCTCTTTGAAAAGATGCAATAAAGAAGTAGAATCATGGTGAAGATACTTGAAGAGATCACAAGTGTGAGTATGATAGTTTTCTTCCTATTCCCTCTCCTTTCCCCCGAGGGTGCCGTGCTGCTCGACACGTTGTTAGTGCATGGCCGCTGCAGGACGCGCCCACACAGCCGCAGATTCCCCTCAAAGCTCGTGTTCGGGAACGTGTCAAACTGGCCTCCGGTAGGTATTGCTCCTTCAAGGTCATTGTGTGCAACGCTGAAAAACGACAGGAAATGTAGATTCTGCAGCGATGGCGGGATTTTTCCGGAGAGGTGATTTCCGGACAAGTCCAGCCTCTCCAAGTTAGTGAGACTAGATATTGTATCAGGAATGTTTCCGGAGAAGTTGTTGTAGCTAAGATCAAGGGCTATGATGAACTTCAACTGACCAATCTCAACCGGGATGGTGCCACTGATGTTATTATAATCAAGATACAATGCTGTTGGAAGGTTCGAGAGCTGACTATATTGCAGGTTGGAGGCGTTGTCCGGCCTCACGAACACAGGCAGCTCTAAGCTCGTGGTGTCGACTTGGTCGGGGTTCTGCTTCGATGCAAGCCGCTGCATTCGAGTAAGCTCCATCGGGAAGTATCCTGTCAACAGATTATGCGACAAATCTAAGTAGAAAAGGTTCGGGAATGGCCCGAACCAGCCGGGAACAGGGCCCGTGAAGTTATTGAAAGACAAGTCGAGAACCTCGAGTTTAACCAGCCCTTTGAGCCACAGGGGGACAGGGCCGGTGAACCTGCAGCCCCCTAGAGCCAGGATTTGGAGTTCTTGAAACATCCCGGGGGCGATCAGGGCCTCGTCCCCCGGCATTGCTTCGTCGTAGAAATTCTTTGAGAGGGTCAATGTGGTGAGATTCTTGCACCCCGTGAGAATCTTCATTGCAGTTGTCATGTTTGTTAAGGTGTTGTTGGAGAGAGATAGGAATGAGAGCGACTGCAGAGAAGCTATCTCGGGCGGTATCTCTCCGGTGAGCTTGTTCGTGGCGAGGCGGATTGCGGTGAGCATCTTGCAAGAGAAAAGGGTTGTTGGTAAGGTGCCACTGAAGTTGTTGTTGCCGAGATCAACTGATCGGAGGCGGGTGAAGCTCGAGAAGTCGAACGAGGAAAGCTCGCCTTCGAGGTGATTCACCCGCAAATTCAAGATTTTGATGGATGTGCAGTTTGTTAGAGAGGGTGGTATTGTGCCAGTGAGGTTGTTTATGTGGAGGTGCAGCTCTTCCAATTCGGATAGTTTTCCGATGTCACGTGGGATGGCTCCGGTGAAGTCGTTTCCGTACAAGGCGAGGACTTTAAGGTGGTTAAGATTGAGAATCCTCTGATCGATTGGTCCTGAGAGCTGGTTGCCAGGAAAGGACAATTCTTGCAGTTCCTGGAGATCATAAATATCTTCGGGAATCTGACCTGAGAGGAGGTTAAATCCTCCCCTCAGGCTAAGAAGATTCTTGCACTGCCTGAAACCCGGACCGATTGGGCCGGTCATGTCGTTGTTGGTGAAGTCGAGGCGCGTGATCGAGGGAGCGAAGCCACAGATGAAGGCCGGGATTGTTCCGGTGAAGCTGTTATTGCTGATGTCGAAGTAGTCCATGTCCGGAGCAGGCTGGAAGAAGGAAAGCTGCAATGTTCCATGAAAATGATTGCTTGAGAGATTGAATGTGTTGATCTGAGGTGGAAGTTTGTCGAGCTCCCCGGCGAGGCGGTTCCAGCTGAGATCAACGACACGTAGGCGAGGCAAGGAGGCGAAGAATCTGTCGGGGAGAGGGCCGGATAGGGAGTTGTGGGAGAGGGTGATGTGAGTTAGGGAGGTGAGATTGGTTATATAAGGGGAGATTGTGCCGGAGAGGCGGCGAGACGGGAGGCGTAGAGTGATCACGCGGGCGGAGGCGTCGCAGCCGATGCCCTCCCAGGTGCAGCAGTTATCGGAGATGGACCAAGTGAGGGGGGGAGAGGCTGTGATGGTGAGATTGAAGTAGGCGAGGGCGTCGCAGTCGGCTGCGTGGGAGGTGGAGACGAGGAGGAGGAGGAGGAGGAGCGGCAATATGCGGCGGAGCTTGGGGAATGCAAAGAGCATGGCTGGTGTGGATTGGATTGGATTGGATGATGAGACTAATATTGGAGTTTGATGAATATGGGAATGAATGAGAAGGGGATGAACATAAGAAGAGGGTGATGATATGTGGGATTAGTCCAGTCCACCACTTTTCTTGATCCAAAGGGATACATACCATTGTCCATGGATAGAGACAGAGAGAGAAAGTGGGGTGATGTTGACATGCCCCAATATTATAAACTTTGGCTCTAAATTGTACCGTCCCGGACTACTCGCACATTTCCTTTTCGGCACGGAGATTAAGGAATGAGTGTATAGCAAAGTCAACAATTGCGGCTGCATGTGATAATTTTTACTAAAAATGAAAAGAGTGCAAATAACTTGGGACGCCCAGAAAGGAAATAAGTGCAAGTAGTCCGGGACGGAGGGAGTATCATAAAGCGTTTACTTTTGGGACGGCTGGCTGGTGGACTTTCTTTATTACGACTCACCATATATTACTTGGTATTTGTTCGTCTGCCATTATATATCTCCTACTACAGTAGTATTATTTTTACTAACCTATATTACTTTTAAATTAGGAATATATACTAGTTTTTTCTATTATGTTGGGTAGTTTGTATGCTATTTTTGGTATAGTGTAGTACATATAAATCAATCAAGAGTCACCATTCTTGGATATGTTTTTACTTACTATGGTGGATAAAACTATTACTACATCTGTCATCTCCCACTTGCAATTTTGCAATACAAGGATATATTTTAGTGGGTATGACTTTAGCATCTTGTAGTAAAAAGAATTATCATGTAGTACTACTACTATATAAGTAACTCATATATATACTCCAGTTTGCTGTCAAACTTACCATTATTTTTTAAAGAAAAGTGGAGGGGTCTTGGAACGCAATATCGATTTTTTAATTATTTTTTTCAGTATATAATTATTTGGGAATTAGATTCTTGTGTTACTATTATACTAATATATTGGGTAATGGGTAGATGCACATGTCATGTCTTGATATATAGTTATACTAATATATGAGTATATCAAATTGGACATTTATTTGCTTCATTGACTAACCTTAGAAATTATTTCTACTAAGTCCAGGAAAATGACATTTTTTATCTTTCAAGTTTTTTGTTTGAAAAAATAGAAGATTTTTTAGTGGGGATTAAGTAGTTTTGGGTGAATTATACTATACATCAATACATCATAATTATATTTGTAAATCGTATTCTACTATTTAACGGTAGATTTACAATTAATACAATTTGTTAGCATAAATCTAATTAATCAAGTGAAAACCACGTGAATACAACAGTGATTTATTTGAAGGCAAAATCATCACTCATTAAATATGATTGTATCGAATTGTTGACCAAGAATTATTAGTGATACTAATTATATGTATATCTATTTCATGGGGAAAGTCTTGATCAAAAATACCTTTTGTCACTCTCTTGTATGTCAACTGGTATTTACCATACCAACAATTTTGATTATATTTCACATAATACTATTTTTCTAGTAGGTTGGAAAATTATTGGTCAGGTCATGTGGGTTGCAGAGACCACCTAATAAAATAATTTTAGATCCAATTTGGCATTAAAAATTAACAATACAGCCCACAGTCAAAATTCAGAACCATATAAGTCCAAGGAATAGTTGGTATAATTAACATATTGACCTACCTTATAAAATTGAACATTTTTTATTTGAGGGTATATCATTATTTTTATATGAGTAGAATTTATAACTTGTACTACAAATGTTGTCATAAAAATGGTTTTTAAATGCGTAATAAATAAACAAATGGTATATAAAGAGGGGATCGATATGGCACTCACTATAATACTAAAATACTTTATGAATTTGGTATGGAGGTCATAAAAAATAAAATTGGATGTATTCGATTTTCCATTTAAGTTTGGAGTTAGAGTTAGTGTGTTCTTACAAGAAGTCGGAATGTTGTCAAGAATCAGGAGCTTCACCACTCCATCAACTCAATCATCCTCTGCACTGCATACAATAAAAACAATGAGTTTTGGGCTCGCCACTTTTATGCTCAAAAGAATTGTGGTTTCTACAATGTCGTTCATGCTCTCTAATACAAATAGTTTGAAGACTCTTTTAAATGTCAATTTACCTTTCGCTGGCGTCGATTCTTGTCATTTTCAATCCAAGAAATTACAACTACTCAATGCCCTAATTTTACCATACATGAAACTCAGTTAGTTATTAACAACAAAAGTGTACTCAACTCCAAAAACTAATTCTTCAAAGTTTGAAATCCAGGGAACCTAAACCTTCTAAAATCTACTCCAACAGCTATTATCTGTCTTCATAAAATGGACTGCTAAAAATAATCCAACCTAATCCATTGTTTACTTTACTTTACTTTACTTTACTTAGATAGATTTTGATGGACTGATTAAATTTTTGAGCTCTTTGACCAGATCATCCTTCAAATACGCAATCCTTATCGATCCTGTCACTCGCCCTCTAATACTACATCATAATCAAGTATCACGAGATATGCTAACCACTGCACAGACTACATTTATCCATGAAAGTGACTATAAATCTAAGAATACACGAACAATAAAAAACATAGGCGAAACTCATAAAAAGTTAATCAGGACTACTAACCCTTTGTTGGATCAATGTGCACAAAGAAACTGGCAGCAACGATGATATAGCACAAAATAAGCATCAAACCTTTGAAATAGTTTGATTGACCTTCCTGCATCGACAGAAGCAGCAACAACAAAGATTTTCACGTATATCTTTCTCTGAATGAATTCAATTGAATGTTACATGCTGGGGCATTGTAGAGACACAAACCTGAAGCATAAACGCCACCACTAATACTGTGATGAATAGTGTAGCTGTCTCGAAGAGTTGAAAGTTCAAATCCATAGGCTGTCCCATAATCCAACCAACTATTACACAAAACGGAATCTGGAAATACCATAAATTAAAGAATCATAAGTTTGTTTAACAGATTTAACCACCCTAATGTAGAACCGTAAGTTTATAAAGGCTTACTACAAACATTGAAATCTGAGTAGACGACCCAATTGCTACTCCGATAGTTATGTCCTGGAAACAGAACATTCAAAAGAACGAAAGGTACAAAATGTTACAAAAAAAACAGAGTGCCACGATATTCCAACACTCACAAGCTTGTCCTTCATCGCAAACATGATAGCACTAGCGTGTTCTGCAGCGTTCCCAACGATTGGCAGCAAAATAACACTAATAAAGGCGACAGGCATGTTCATTGAATCGGATGCTCCTGAAGAAATGTCAAAGCTGCCGTCATATTTTTTATTTTCTCAAATTAGAAAGTGTTGTGTATCTTGATACCTGTATTGCGTCAACAAGATATCCAGATAGAAGGGATATCCAAAGAGTCAACATAGCAAGCCACCCGATTGCTTCCCACGGATTAATCTCAGGGACTTCATCATCATCAGCTTCGTCATTATCCCTAACCTGCATAAACACCAAGCAAAATAGCAATGTGCATAAAATGCAGAAATACGTAAATTCGTTGAATGTGCTCCGTGCAGGATATGTGTGTGAATGAACGCCCACACGTTACTCAAGTTAGAAGCTTACTAAATACGAACCTCATCAAGAGAACTATACAAATTATTCTGACTCTTGAGCTGAAAGAAAAGGTAGCTCGCATAAGCAATCAACATAACACAGCTGGTGACTCGTGAAAGAGCCATCTCCGACTTTCCCTTGTGCGCTTCTGTATGAGTGAATTGTAGAACAGCCGGGAACAAAATGCACATAACCGCCATTAACAGTAACCCTGAATTCACAAGTGCAGTGGCCTGAAAATCCAACACGTGTTAGTTTTAACTGAAAACCAATAAAAAACTCCATCCAATTTGATCACCACCTTATTGAAAAGCTGGACTTTGTAGTGATGAACGAGCCCACCGCAGAAGAAGGCGCAACCGAGCACCAAGAGCATATTCGACAAGATTGAACCCAGTAAAGATTGCTGAACAACCCTTATCATTCCATTTTGTAATGCATAAATTGATATTATCATCTCAGTAGCATTGCCAAATGTAGCATTTAGAAGGCCACCAACTGTAGATAAAACAATGCAAAGCATTTAAAAATTTGGATAGTCTACAAAGTCAGTACACTGATAAAGGTGATTGAGATGCATATAGAAGTCCAAAAATTGACGAAAAGAAGAAAATTAAATCATCCACAGCATGTCATATAGCTAACTGAGTTCAATCACCAAGCCAATGGGATATTACAACTTTGCGTAATTTCTCGTCTCTATATGTGAGAAAAGATGTTGGGCTTCGTTCATTTTCAAGGAAACTATGATATCGAGCACTACCTTACGCATTCACAAACACTACTATACCACCTTTAATCAGATATCACTCTGAGTATCCACGAAAACCGTTCACGAATTGGGAACCATTCCTAAAAAGAGCTAGTTATTTAGACATGAAAACTACATCCATATGATCCTTTCATAAGCAAATGAGGCACCCTTTGAAAATTTTACGAGATGAAATTTGCACCAAGCTTCAGTTGTAAGGTACAATTAAAGGCGAACAGAAAAGGGATCGTACCAGTTGGACCTGTATAACACGCAAGTTGCCTAGCACAAAAAGCGGAGCACATCAGCTTTTCATTCAGAAACCGAAAACTATGACTAGCGACGAATTTTGGGGAGCAGATACTCACTCGGTAGCATAACCAAGGCGCTCTGCCAAAGGGATAATGCCAATTAAGCTGAAGAAGAAGACCAATCCCTACAATACATAACAGATATACATCAAAAACCACAAAATACACTCATCAAGGGATTTTCAGCACTATCCCTTTTCCATATAGATATGATGACTGTTAACTTACATGCATTTTTGTAAAATAATGTAAACATATAGCTAGAGGCCCAAATGGCAGCAACACGTTGATCCTCGCTTTGATCAAGACAATGTATATACTTCTGAGGATGCTGACTCGATTCACCTTTCGTCTAACCCAAGAAGCAGAAAACTGAGGGTGTGCCAAGATATGACGAGAAGGTTCGAAACTCAACGAATGCATCTTATTAGTCGGCTGCGACACACTAAAAGGGATCTCCTCGTAGGAATCAAGGTCTATCTTTTCCTCAATGGATCCCATCTCCAGAAACACTTAACTGCAGAACCTAATAAAAACAAACTAATGATTTAAGGTCAGATGATGAATTAATTTAAACCATTTGCATATAAAAATGAATCAGAAATTAGGGGAAAACAAACATTTGAATAAAACATCAAACTCACTTATTAATACTTACTAGATTTAAAACCATTGTCAGAGAAAATGTATCAGAAATTAGGGGGGAAACAAGGAATGTAATTTGAAGAACCAAAGAATGCTCAACGACAGTAAATTAACATAATATCCTATTCAAAAATTCCAAAAACTACAGATTCTGCATCAAGTCAGACCTAGTCAACAGATCAAGAAAAATTTAATTAAAGAGCTACGAATTAGATAAATACCACCAAAGAAAACGTAGGCACAAATACACACAGATCAGGATTCCTTGAAGCAGCCCACTTGAAAAACAAAGGAAAAAATGAGAAACAGGTGATAAAGGTCGAATCTTTCACCTTTAATTAAGTAGTTTCTGCTTTTCAACTGATGCAAATGATTTGAGCTTGGAAACTGTCTTAGTTGAAGCAAAATATCCCTAGTTTTTCCTCGAAGAAAAGGGATATAATTTCACATGGAAACTTATATATGTAGTACTATAAGTTATAAGAAGAGCAACAGAATAGGGAAATTTTCCAGTAGAAAAGTTGGCAAATTTATGAGATATTTCCAGACTTGTATGAAGGTTACAAGAAACAGCAATTCTCTCCCAATGTGATGTGGTTTTCGATCTAACCTTTATATCTTTATGCAGTAATTTATTCGTGTAACATGTGTAAGGTTCGTAATTAATACTAGTAATAATTCAATGTTTCAAGGTTTAATCTTTGGTTTGATTTTTTACCTTGCTTCCAAACATATCCCTTTCATTATCTTTTTTTTTTAGTTCATAAAAAAATTGCGGTCTTGGTTTTTTTTATGCAAATTAAAGTTCAAGAACTAAATTTAAAATAGAAAAAAACAGAAAAAGGAAATGCAGTCTATTGGTTTATTTGTAAAAGTAATTTTTTCTTGCAATTTACGTGCAATAATTCAATTTAATACTTATATAAAATAGATATTTTATATATTGGATGGTGGTGGGGAGGACTATAAATCTGACCTGCCAACGACAAGATGCAACCGCTAGATTAAAACCAAATAAATAGCAATAATTGGATTATTTGGATAGTAAATTCTTATAACTATTAGTTTAGAGCGAAATCAGATGTCACACGTTGGTTTAAATTTAAGCATTAAATGATGGAAAGACGTGTGATGATTGATATACTATTAAACTTGGATAATTTTGTGGTATTTCTAATTAATTTTTTTGGCATCAAGAATTTAGAATACATCTCTATCTAATCCTATTAAAATTGTTTTTTCTTGTAAAATATAGTAATCAATAATGATTTTTCATACAAACCATAATAAATTTATACTCCATCTTTAGTTCTTTACAACACTAGGAAATTTAAACACTTCTCACTAATTTTGGAAAGGTTGCAATTTTGGGAAAAAAATTTGGGCCTATAATATTTATAGTTTATCATCTTAACCGAAAGGCCTAAAGTTATTTATATATATCTTTTAGAAAACAATTATTAAGGCCCAAAAAGAAATTAAGTGGGCCATTAAATTTTATTTTCTCTAAAAAACAATATTTTATTTTGGCAAATCCTAATATATAAAGAAGTTAACAAGGAAGCACATAGAAATAAGAAATATAAACACATTATATTTGGCTTTTGGACTATGCTGCACAAAATTGTGATTTATCCAAACCGTGCAATAGAACTCATCCATAATATCGTTTGAGACAGATTAAGATCTGTGTATTTGTAGTTAGGAATCTTGTTTGAAACGAATCAGGATTCGAATCCAGACTCATACTGAATTATATATATGTTGGATTAAACTATGTAGAGACTAGAGATTGAGATTCTTGCCATAAGTATTCATCATTTTACATGAGATAGTGTGAGTTTAAACTATAAGGCTCATGTTATCGAATGGATATGAGTTTTGATCTAGATTTTGACTTACCTCCCATTGAATTACAAATATCAGTATATTAATTTAGATCAAAAAATTCCAACCCATCTCGCGAGTAATCGTGTTTCTTTGATGCTTGTGATAATGAAAAAAGAAGCATAATTTTATAAGACCATTTCCACCTTTGAACTCGGTTCAATATTTGACTCAAATGCAAATAAAATTCACAAAGTCAAATTGAAAAAGACAAAGCAGATTTCTAAATTATTTCATTCATCTTCTGCAGTCTTGTTTGGACAACCTAGTTTCCTAGTAATTCTTGCTCAAACACACACTTCAAGACTTATGTTTTGGTGTGTTGACTCACTTCTCTTTGAATCAGCCAACCACTCAAACTTTCAACTGCTAACATGAGAGAGGCACCAAGAAAAGTCAAGCCCCGAAAATAAAAACAGATTAACATATTGGTAACTATGCCAAAAAAGGGAGAAACAAAGCTCCTAAAACATCAAAATCAATAGTAATATCAAATCTTTGATTTATAATGGATGATACTTTTGTCCTAGATAAGGTAACATGGGAAAAGCAATAGACAGCCACTGATGAAAAAACGGAGGAAAAAAGAAAACCAGATGATCACATGTGTCTGCAACAAAACATGTGTATTTTTGGAGTTGGGTTATAGCTTCATTATTGATATACTACTGTCCTTGCAAGAAAGTAACATATCTTGGCTCAAAACTAAAAAAATGCCCCCAAATTTCATCATAAACTTTACCTTAAAGCCAGCAAATTAGCAACTATATAAGATGTGGCATCAAAGCATATGGGATATATGAATTTCCATCTGTGGATAATGTTCGATTTAGTACTAAAAAAGATAAGGATACCAAGACAAGACAACCCCTTTTCCATAGTATCTATCCTATACAAGAGGTGTCAATAACACAGAGCAAAAAATAGCTCATTTTCCTTTCCCAAATGATAATACTCCACTTAAGTAATCCAGACCAAAAACATATTGAAAATTAACTTCTTTTCAAATGATTATCATAATAGCATCCAAATCATCCCCAAAAAAACTAAATTAGCTTCATTTCAGCTACACAAAAAAAATGGTGGAAGTGGTTTTTGATGATTGAATTCATTAATCTACTACCTTGTTGTACATGAATCATCAGTCTCCCTTCTAAACACATGATTTTAACTCCCATTTATAGACTAAAGGAAGCTCAACACCATAAAATTTTTAATCTTTTTTCAAGAAAAAAAAAACCTTGAATCAAGCCGAGGAGTAATGCTGTCGTGGCGGCGGCGGCAGAAGCTGGTGCGCCGCTGCTTGGTGATGAACCGCGCCGGCGCCGGCGCCCCCGGGAGAGGAGTGCTGCACGATGAAGGGATGCTTGAGCAGCTGCGCAGCCGATAGCCTCTTGGCCGGATCCCTCTGGAGGCAGCAGGAGATGAAATCCCTAAATTCGCGGCTGGCGGAGGGCGGCGCCTCAGGCGGCTGCGACATACAGATCGCGCACATGAGGCTCGCCCAATCCCCCTGCCTCCCAACGGCGAAGGGGAATTTCCCCAAATAGAATTCGAGAACGCTGACGCCCAAGCTCCAGATGTCGCCGGCATAGCCGTCGTACTGGCCGTGGTTCAAATCGGTGTTGATCCGCTCGGGGCTCATGTAGGCGATGGTGCCGACGGAGGAATTGCAGGGATCCATGGTCTGCGCGAGGATGCGAGAAACCCCAAAATCGGCGATTTTGACGAGGCGGCGTGAATTGATTAGGAGATTGGAGGGCTTGATGTCGCGATGGACGATTGTGCGGCGGTGGAGGTAGGCCAATCCGGCGAGGACCTGGCGGGCGAGGTCGGAGAGGGGCTGCTCATAGGGGATGTGGGTGGATTCGAGGGAGCCCTTGTCCATGAATTCGAGGAGGACTTGAATCTCGCCGCTGTGGTCGAAGAGGTTGTGGCATTTGACGACGTTGGGGTGGTCCACGTCGCAAAGGATCTGGATTTCGCGCCGCATCTGGTTGCGGACGGCGTCCTCGTGGTTGCCGTAGATGACTTTGAGGGCGTAGACGCCGCCGGTGGGGCGGTGGAGGACTTTGTAGACGGTGCCGCCGGCGCCGCTGCCGATGCGGCTGAGGCGGTCGAGGTCGGAGTAGTTGAGCTGGCAGGAGGAGGAGGAGGGGGCGGGGGCGGATGGAGGCGGGAGGGGGAGGGGAACGGCGAGGGAGGGGTCGCGGTGGGGGAGGGGGAGAGTGAGGTCGGAGCGGCGGCGGCGGCTGGATTTCCCGGCGTCGGCAGGGGAAGAAGGGGTTTGGAGAGGCCTCATTATTGTATTTGGTGGGAATATGGAAATGAATAATAAAGTGTTTTTGCTTTTCTTCTTTTTTATTTTGGGAATCAATGAGGGAAGGAAGGGGGAATCATGGGTTTTGAGGAATTAGAGATGAGACAGAGAGGAATGTTGAGGTATTGTTGAGAATGAGATGAATGATGAAAGAAGAAATAGTGAGAGAGGGGAGGGTTTGGGTTGGGGTGGGGTGGGGTGGGGTTAAAATAAAATATGGTTTGGAGGGGAGATGTGATTTGTAGAGTGATCAATACGATATATTGTATTCAAAATTTTGTATCGTTATCGTATTAAAAATATCGATATGAAAGAATTTCATATCGTTATCGTATCAAAAGTTTCGGTATACCAAATTTCGATATGGATAATATTTATACTGTTACCCTATCGAAATTTCGGTATATCGTACTGAACTTCGATATACCGTTCAAAACGGTATATCGAAATTAAATGGATATCAATTTATGATTTTATGATTTCCAATAAATATTTTTCGAATATATAAATAAATTAAAAAGTAAATTATATTATTATTATAATCAGTATAAACGGTATGTATCGATAATTTAATACATATTGATTTTCGACATATTTCGATATACCGATAATATCGATATATATCAAATATTCATTATAAAACGGTATACCGCGGTATAAGAAAATTCATATCGTTATCGTATCGAAAATTTACGATACGGTATTGTATCGTACCAAAAAATTCAGTATACCAAAAATTCGATATTTTTCGGTGTGATACGATCGACATACCGTTTTTTTGGTATATTTACCTAGTCCTAGTGATTTGTGATAGACAAGTGTGAGAGAAATGTTTTGAGGGTTTCCTGTTTTTTATGCAAGTTTTGAAAATGAGAATTACTCCTATATGTGACTTGTGAGGATGTTTTTGAGATGAATGTTTTTTTATAGGATGAGGCTTTGATGAGATGTGTGGAAAAGTGATACGTAGATTGAATAGATACATGGTTTTACTGATATAATGGGATTTATATACAGGTCGTACTCGATCAAACTTATTATCGGACACAAGGATAGAAAAATTAGATTCAATCTTGTTATAATTGAGCTTAGGGTTCAACTCAATTCTTTAGGGTTATCGGATGCAGCGATAGAAAGATTGTATTAAATTCAATCTTGTTATAATTGAGCTTAAGGTTCAACTCGATTCTTCAGGGTTGGGTTCACTTTTTCCACATTTGTCATTTTCCTTCTGATGCCAACAATGATCTCTTTCATTATATCGTATCCGACGAAAAACTGCATTAAATTCGGTCTTTGTAATTGTAAAATTAATGTTGCTACTTAATCCTCTAGGGTTGGTTCACTTTTTCTACATTTGTCATTCTCCTTATGATGTCAACAATGATTTTTTTCATTGAATCCTATTCGACGAAAAATTGCATTGAATTCGACCTTTAAAACTGTAAAATTAATGGTGTGACTCAATCCTCCAGGGTTAGATTAACTTTTTTCACATTTGTCATTCTCTTTTTGAAGCTGACAATGATCTTTTTCATTGTATCATAGCCGGCAAAAATCTGCAGTGAATTCAGCCTTTAGAACTTCAAAACTAATGATGTGGCTCAATCCTCCATGGTTGGGTTCACTTTTTCCACTTTTGCCATTCTCATGTCGACAATATCTTTTTCATTGTATCGTACTCGTCGAAAAACTGCATTAAATTCGATCTTTAGAACCGCAAGATTAATGGTGCGACTCAATCCTTCTGGGTTTGATTCACTTCTTTTCTTTCTTTGTCATTCATTCTCTGTCTTCTAGTGCTGACAATTATATTTTTCATTATATTTAATCACATGAAAAACTACATTAAATCGGACATTTAAACTGCAAAATTAGTGGTGCGACTCAATCCTTCATGGTTAAATTCACATCTTTTCAACATTTATCATTCATTCTTTGTTTAAAGGCAACAATGATCTTTTTCACTGTTACTAATTTTTACTAGTTATGTTTAGAGTTCATAAGTTAATAACATATATGGAACTAATAATATTCTTTCTTGTTTCATTTAAACGTTTAGTGCTTGTTGTTGGAATTATTTCAATGCTATAAGGCCATCCACAACGCTGTTCCTATACCGTTCCTATACCGTTCCTTAAACCACTATTTGAGGGCTCCACTGTACTTTTTTACTCCATTCCTTAACTAAGGAATGGAACCTGCAACCCTCCGTTCCTTAACCGTTCCTTAACCGTTCCTTAAATTACTATTCATTCTATTTCAATTTTTATTTTTATTTCCAACTAAATTAAATTAAATAAACACACTTTATTAAAAAACAAACATACTTTATTAAAAAACAAACATACTTTATTAAAAAACACACAATATTAAAAAAAATTACAACTTAAACTTAAAAAAATTAAAAAAAACACACAATTCAAATCCTAAAAAAATAAAAAACACACAATAAAAAACACACAATTAAACGTGGGAAAATAAAAAAACTACTCCGCCGGCGAATCATCCTCCGGAGGCGGTCGAGGTTTAGGGGGAGGGGGAAGACCAAGTAGTCCTGCCATATGCACAATTCCGTTCCACCAGGCCGTGTATTGGGCGTACGAGAAGCGGGAAGTGTCCGCCATTGTGGCGGTTATGTACGCCACCATAAGTGTGTTCGAGCCTCCTTGTGAGCCCGATCCCGAGGCCGACTGGCTTGATTCTCCTCGGCCCTTCCTCGCTCTAGCCGCTTTCGCCGCCTTCGTCCCTTGCGGACGACGGCGCCCACGGCTAGATCCCTCGTACACGGCGGCCGTAACCCCAACCTCCTGCGGGTCACGATCACTGGGCGCATCGGTGTCACCAGACGAGTACTGGCCGCTCGTCGTGTGCTTCGTCCGCTTTGAGGTTGATCCCGAGCTGGAGCGGACACCACCGGCCCACCTTTCCTCGTCCTTGACGAGCTGCCAAATATCAACATATTTGAACTGTACACCGGTGTCCTGGTGGAAGGCGCGCAAAGCCGCCCTCAGTATGTCGGCGCCCGAAGCTCCGCTTTGGTAGTGCGCCGCTTCGGTGGAGTAGATCCCGCAGAATTTTTTGACCTGTAAATCGACTCGGCCAAAGTGAGCACGAAGCATTGTATATTTGCGCTTCCGGGCCCCTTTCGGCTTAGTCTCGTGGTAGACATCACGGACCTTTTCCCAGAAGCACTTGGCGGCTTGTTGGTTGCCGACGATGGGATCATATGAGACGGTGAGCCAGGCGGTGTACACCGCCTTTGTTTCTTCGTTGGTGTAGGGATGCCGGCGCAGATCCTCCGGCTCCTCCTCCTCATCCTCCTCGGGTGCCTCAGACGCAGCCCTGTAGCTTCCACCGCCTCGGCCTCCTCCCTGAGTGGGTTCAACGGGGATATCCTCCCGAATCTGGGACAAACCCTGGGAAAGCTGCGAGCCGGAGCCTCGAGCGTAGGCATCCACATCGAAAGTGGGTGGTTGGTACCCACCCGGCGTCGCCGACCCCTGCGTGCCCGGCGTCGATGACCCAGAACCACCAAGTGTGTTGTACATGGTCTCCCAATCGCCGAACGCGTTGAGATCCCACCCTCCGGCGCCGCCACCACCGTAATTGCCGTCGCCGGACATTTTTTAAAGAGATAGAATATGAAAATTGGAGAGAAATTGATGTTGATGTAGGAAGAATAGATGTGTAGTTGTGTATAAAATGAATGAATTAGGTGTATTTATAGAATAAGAAAATAAAAATAAAAATTAAAAAAATTAAGAAAAAGTTAAAAAAAACGGTAATGTTACCGTTTAAAAAAAAATTTTTTTAAAAATTCGATGTTTATAAAAAAAAATAATTATTGCGTCATTGCTGACGTGTCCCACTCGCGGGCCGGCGAGTGGGAAGCACGCACGCACGGGGATCGGCCACGTCGCCTGTAATGTCCGTTTTTTTTATTTAAGGGGTGTTTGCCTTTTGTGAATATCTTGTTTAAGATATGGTGTGGTATGTTTTATTTGTTTTATATTATTTATGGGTGTGAATATTTAGTTTTATGGTTATTTGAAAAGCAAATTAATATCTTAATTAATAAATTAAACCCCCCCTCTCTCTCGGTTTTTCTCTCCCTCCCCCTCTCTCTTTTTCGAAAACCCTCCCTCTCTCCCCACTAATTTCTCAACCTCTCCCACTCCCTCTTAACCGATTCATTCCCCTTTTTCCAATCTTTTTCTCTCTTCGGTCTCTCTCAATCTCTCATCTCTCTCTCGAAGTGTTCTCTCACCGGTAAGCTCCCTCTCTCCTTCTCCCTCTCGGTTTTTACCCTTCCTCATTCACTCCCTCTCATCATCCACTTGGATTCTTCAAGGTGTTACGCACTCTCGTTGTGAATCGGAGTAGGGAAGCGTTTGATCTACGTTCGAACTATCCGGGAAAGGTAACCCAAACCCTAACCCTTGTTAAATTCGAAAAACATGCATGTAGGACGTTTTTGGGAAGGTTTAGATGCTGAATAGATTTTGTGATTATGTGTTGTTGTCGAGCATGTTTTGATAGTAACTGACAGTGGGTTCCGACCCCGTTTTGACTGAGCAAACGATCTCCTTTTGGTACGAAATTTTAACCGTATAAACTTGGATGTGTCTTCGGTGTGGTGTGTAAATTTTCAGCTTCATTGGATGTCGTATGATTTTATTATGATTTTTGCAAGTAGACTGCGCAGATTCGCGAGTTGTATGTTTTTGGGAGATGTTTTCATGTGCTTTGGGTGTGTTTCTGAGTGTTGTGTTTTGTGAAGTATGTGGGTGTGTTTGGCCAAGAGATGGCTCGGGAAAATCAGTGTTTGGTTCGAGAGTTTTCGTGTGTGTTGGCCGAGAGTTTTAGGGTTCAGCCTAGGGCAGTTTTGTGGAGAGTCTGGAAGGGATGATCCCAGGTGTTTGGGTGTGTTTTGGGATGTAGAATGCGTGGTGTGTTTGTCGTATAGGGTTTGAGAATCGGGGGTCAGAGGAAAAGGGGTGTAAACTAGGTGCCGAGCAGACGGCCGAGATGGTCGGCCGAGGTGCCGAGCAGGCGGCCGAGATGGTCGGCCGAGGTGCCGAGCAGACGGCCGAGATGGTCGGCCGAGGTGCCGAGCAGGCGGCCGAGATGGTCGGCCGAGGTGCCGAACAGGCGGCCGAGACGGTCGGCCGAGGTGCCGAGCCGGACGGCCGAGATGGTCGGCCGAGGTGCCGAGCCGGACGGCCGAGACGTTCGGCCGAGGTGCCGAGACACAGGCGGCCGAGACAGCCGGCCGAGGTACCGAGCCAGGCCGAGACGCCGAGCCTTTTTCCCGAACCTGTTCCGAGCCAGGTGAGCCGTTTGTGCAGTGTGGGTGTTCCGGGAGTTTGAGTGTTGTGTTTGTGTCGTGTGCGCGTCTTGGGTACGTGGTATGCGTGTCGGGTGCGTGCGTGGTGTGTTTCGGACGTGTGTTTTTGTGTGTTTGGCTTAAGATGTTGTTAAGTGTGTGTACGTGTAACGTGCTAGATGTCGAAGTCATCCACGTAGGAATCATGCATTGTCGTTAAACATCGTCTACCCTGACTCTAATTATGATATTTATTTATCTTTCAAAAGGGTGATCTTTTACGAGGAAAGTGTGGTTGAAGGGAACTATTTTAAAGGCTAAGCAATCGAGGTGGGCTTTTCTACCCTACTATTTTGTGGGTTATCTTTAATACGGACTATGTTCCGGAAATGTTTATGGAGGTGAATTGTTTGTCTTGCCAACTGTTTTGCTTTGAAACCTATCTGAAGTGGTTTACCACATATGTTTAATCGAATTCGGGTCTGTTGGGCTGCGAACCCTCAGGCTAGTGTACACGAGATCGGGAGCCATCTGAGAGCAAGTTGGCCGGTCTAGTGACCTGGGGTGTGGCCACGCCCCTTGTCACCGTTGGAACAGATAGTGTATGATTGTGGGAATAAGGGTGGCAATATCTGAAAATGACTGCGCAGTCGAATTTATGAAATATATTTTGTGTACTTGGGTTATTTTCTTACACTTAAAACCCCAAGGTTACACTGATGTGGCATGACAAACTATGATTTTGGCGTGTGTCCACTGAGTGCAATAAGTACTCAGCCCTGCATGTTGTTTTCTTAATGTGCAGGTTGAGCGGCGATGGGGATGACGGATGTTGAGCAGTGAAAGCCAAATGAGTGTTTTACTTGGTCTTTTGGATGGTGTCGTGTCGTCATACCCGGCATCATCTGTCTTTTGGTCTTTTCCGCTGCTTTGTAATCCGATACATTGTTTTTATTTAACTCTGTTTACATTAACTTTAGTAATGCCTTCTTAGTACAATGTTTGAAGTGAACTTCTTTTTAATAAATGTTTTTGGGTCAAATATTCCTGTTCTCCCCTTTCTTCCCCGCTTCTTTATTCCTCCCCTAGTCGCGGTCCACCGTACTTCCTATCCTTAGGAAATGCGGGCGTGACAGAGTGGTATCAGAGCCTAGGTTTTCTTTCTGCTCTGGACCTAAGAGTCTCTTCTGTCTTGATTTAGTTTGTATCCCTGTGTCAAAATAAATAATTGTGTAAGTTTTCAAAAGTGTCATTGGCTCAACATCCGACTCATCGCACTCAACCTGAAATGAGGTAATGAAAATTTTGAATTTTTGGAAAGTATATGTAAGTGGAGGGAATTGTGAATTTGGGTTTCGTTGGAACGTGGATGTAAAGAGTTGAGTTTTTGAAAAAGTGTGGAATGGTTTTGTGTGTGGGTTGTTTTGGAGAAAATGATTTTTGGAAAGTTTAAGTAAATATTGACGCATGTAAAAGGGTGCAAATTGGTGTGAAAAGTTGGAAATTATTTGAATGGTGAATTGTTATTGTGGGTTATGAACTGTTTTTGTGTGTCGAATGTACTTGAAAGCATGTAGCTGATGTATGATGATATGAGGACGTGAAGGTTGATGTGAGCTTTTATGGGAGAATGTGTTGGCCTTTTGAATGTTTGAACTTAGACGTGATAGGATTTCACTAGTGCTTCTTGGACCTATAGTAGATAAGAACGTTTGGCCTTTGAACACCAGCGGGTTGGGAGTTAGAACATCGATACGTCTGCATACACATATCTCTCTCTCTTCTTCGGTTATGCACTCTGTTTTTTTTTTACGCGAGGCGGTTGATTCTGTTTTTCTATAGATGGCGCGTATGTTCCGAACCCCGCGACGGAGTGATCGCGATAGACTTAGGGCACAGAGGGTGCTCAGAGATTATAGAGTGTACCGGAAGAAGGATCACGTACCGTTGATCGAGTTCGTGGCACACTTCGATACCCTCTGGAGGGCAGCTCAGGAGTTCAGAGTGACAGAGCATGACGGCATTGAAAAACTAATAGAATTGCTCCCCGACAGCTGGAAAGAGTGGGCCGAAAGAACGGCGATGAGGTATACGTGGCATGAGCCCGCTACCGATGACATGGTGGGTGACATGGCTGGCTTTCAGAAGGCCGTGTATTGTGCACTGGTAGACTCCCGAGAGGAACAACCCCCACAGGATGTGCCAGAGAGGATTGTGTATCAGGACAAGTATGTGAGCATGTACGAGGATGAGCAAGGGTTTGAAGGCGACTACGGGGAAGAACCCGAGGAGGCTCCGCAAGGGAATCCCGAGGTGGCTCTGCAAGAGAACCCCGAGGAGGACGATGACGAAGACCCAGAGGAAGGGCCTATGGATGAGGATGATCGAGTCGTAGTTTAGAATTAGAATAGTTCGTTGTCTTTTTGGTTTTGTTTTGGTACGATCTGCTTTTGGGAATCAACGTGGACCTCCTTTCTTTTAATGAGAATTTGGTTTTTGATATATATATCCTATGTGTTGCATCTTATACTACATGAAGATTTTATAAGAAAATTTTGAGAAAGTGGTAATTTTGGATGAGAATTGTAGTAACACTTTTTGGATATTGAATCAGAATGCCGCCAAGACGTGCACGCCAACCACGACAAGGACCCAACGTGGAGGCACCACCTCCACCACCACCGCCACCACCACCTCCACCCCCGCCTCAACAAGAAAGATTCATAGTTACGTTCTCCAGGCAGAATCCTCCTAAATTCGATGGACAAGGAGATCCATCAAAAGCGGAAGAGTGGATACGCGGCCTCGAGCGTATCTTCAGGGTCATGGAGTGCACAGATAGGGAGCGCATTGCTGGCGCTACCTTTCAACTATCAGGTGCTGCCGATTACTGGTGGGAGACTCGGCAGAGAACTATGAATCCTGCACGCCTAGAAGCGCTAACATGGTAGGAGTTTAAAGTGGAAATCGACAACAAGTATGTCCCAAAGACGTACAGACGGGCCAAGGTGGTAGAATTCCACACGCTAAGCCAAGGTCGAATGACTGTAACCGAGTATGACCGAGCCCTCGCGCAGATGGCACGATATGCGCCCGAGTTGATGGACACCGACGAGAAATGGGCGGTGAAGTTCCGGGCCGGGCTCAGAGATGAGATAAAGGCCGCATTGGCTTGCCGGGGAGAACTCTCCTACTCGGAGATCTTGACTTGTGCACTGGACGTGGAAGATGCACTCCCTAAACCAAGAGTTGTGGCGACAACAAACGCGACACCCCTACAAGCTCAGTCAGGCCACCAAGAGAAGAGGAGGTGGGATGGTGACCAGGCTCAGTATGGTGGTAAGAGGCCACAACACATGAGGAACCCACCCTACAATGGCGGGAGACAGAATACTTTCCAACCGAGGGCAAACTTTCCGCCGAGGAACCCTCAATGTGGAAGGTGCTTCAAGTACCACGCCGGGGAGTGTCGAGACCCTAGGTGCTTCAACTGTGGTGGAAGTGGCCATTACTTCCGAAGCTGCCCAAATAAGAACATGGGAACGGGAACGAGACAGAACCAGCTAGGTTTCCGTCCACAATCCCAGGCACTACCTGCACCTCCACCGCAACAACGCCGCCAAGGATTACCATCGCAAGCAAGGGCCTACGCCTTGAAGGGGAAGCAGCCGGCAAACGGGAAAGAAACCTTTGGGCAAGGAAACTTGGCAGGTATGGGCACACTTCTCAATATGCCTATAGTTGTCTTGTTTGATACGGGTGCGTCGCATTCCTTTATATCAACGTCTTGTGTGGATACTTTGGAATTACCTACTGTTAAGACCGAACCCACTATGAGTGTGACCTCACCGGTAGGCGGGACTATAGATATATCCCGATCTTGTGCATGTGTGAACTTTGGAATAGGTGAACTCAGTTTAGTGGCTCATAATTTGCAAATAATGACGATGGGTAGCGTAGACATAATCTTGGGTATGGATTGGTTAGCGGAGAACCACGTTACCCTTCATTGTAGAGAAAGGGAAATCTCGTTTGAAACCCCCGGAAAGGAGCCGACGAAGTTTCACGGAATCCCATTGAGCCGACGCAAGTCCATTGTCTCTGCGCTGCAAGCCACTACAATGATGAGGAAGGGATGTCCAGCGTACCTTGTTTATTTGAATGGGGAGGAGAAGAAAGACAGGAAGATAGAAGATGTGGAGATAGTGAGTGAATACCCCGATGTTTTCCCCGATGCATTGCCGGCACCCCCACCCGACAGGCAGGTAGAATTCACGATCGATCTGGAGCCCGGATCGGCACCAATATCCAAAGCACCTTATAGGATGGCGCCAAAAGAGTTGGAGGAGCTTAAGGTGCAACTACAAGAGCTACTGGAATTGGGATTCATTAGACCTAGCGTGTCGCCATGGGGAGCACCAGTTTTGTTTGTAAAGAAGAATGATGGAACGATGAGGATGTGCATCGACTATCGAGAGCTAAACAAACTGACGCTGAAGAACAAGTATCCACTACCAAGGATAGACGACTTGTTTGACCAACTTCGAGGGGCAGGAGTCTTCTCTAAGATGGACTTGAGGTCTGGGTACCATCAGCTGAGGGTTCGGCGAGAAGATGTACCCAAGACGGCTTTTCGAACAAGATATGGTCATTATGAGTTCGTCGTGATGCCTTTTGGACTGACGAACGCCCCGGCAGTGTTCATGGACCTTATGAACCGCGTGTTCCATCCATTTCTGGATCGGTTTGTCCTAGTTTTCATCGATGATGTGCTTGTTTACTCAAAGAACGAGGAGGAGCACAAAGAGCACTTGAGAACCGTCCTAGCAACTCTAAGGGACGAGAAACTATATGCCAAGTTCAGTAAATGCGAGTTTTGGCTCAAGGAAGTAAATTTTCTTGGACATGTAGTAACCTCAGATGGAATTCGTGTGGACCCGGCCAAGGTGGAAGCGGTGCAGGAGTGGAAGTCACCTTCTACACAAAACGAAATCCGAAGCTTTTTAGGACTGGCGGGCTATTATCGAAGATTCATCGAAGGATTCTCGAAGATAGCAAGGCCAATGACGCAACAACTGAAAAAGTGAGTCAAGATGATTTGGACACCAGAATGTGAGGCGAGCTTTCAGTTGTTGAAGGAGAAATTGACCACCGCACCAATCCTAGCCGTGCCAGAGCCAGAGACTGACTATGCGGTGTATACGGATGCGTCGAAGGTGGGACTTGGATGTGTGCTTATGCAGAAGGGGAAAGTGATTGCATATGCATCGAGACAATTGAAGCCCCATGAGCTGAATTATCCGACGCATGACTTGGAACTGGCAGCCGTGGTACATGCTTTGAAGATCTGGAGACATCATCTTTATGGAGTCCGTTGTGAAATATACACGGACCATAAGAGTCTAAAGTACTTCTTCGAGCAAAAGGAGTTGAACATGCGCCAACGTAGGTGGCTCGAGTTGGTGAAGGACTACGATTGTGGTATAAATTACCATCCGGGAAAAGCAAACGTAGTGGCCGATGCTCTTAGTAGGAAGTCTCAATCTCAGCTGGCCACCTTTCTTACTATCGAGGAGAGTTTAATCCAAGAGTTCAGTAAGATGCGGTTGGAAGTAGTGAGAATGCCCGAGACTGTGGAAGGAATAGTAGCCACGTTGGTGATGGAACCCGACTTAAGAGCCAGAATTGTAGAAGCTCAACGGCGAGATACGTTACTAGAAAAGATTCGCTCAGAAGTGAGGACGGGTGAACCCGGAAGTTTCCGTGAGGCAGCGGATAACGGTCTCACCTACAAGGGAAGGTTGTGTGTGCCTAAGGATGAAGGCCTGAGGATGGAAATCATGAGAGAAGCACATGAAACCCCATACGCTGCTCATCCAGGGAGCACCAAAATGTATCAAGACTTGAAAAGACAGTTTTGGTGGAACGGTATGAAAAAGCATGTTGCGGCATTTGTGGAGAGATGCCTGGCATGTCAACAAGTAAAGGCGCTACACCAACGGCCCTATGGGAAATTGCAACCCCTCGAGATTCCGGAATGGAAGTGGGAACATATTGCAATGGACTTTGTGGTAGGACTGCCAAAATCCCAGCGAGGGAACACGGTGATTTGGGTGATTATAGATCGCCTCACCAAATCTGCCCATTTTGTGCCGGTTCGTGCCACTTATGGATCCGATCAGTTGGCTAAGGTATATGTACGGGAAATTATACGCTTGCATGGAGTTCCAGCGACAATCACATCTGATCGTGATGCTAAATTCACTTCTAGATTTTGGACAAGCCTGCAGCGCGAGTTGGGGACTAAGTTGAGTTTCAGTACAGCTTTCCACCCACAAACCGACGGGCAGTCGGAGAGAACAATACAAGCCTTAGAGGATATGCTACGAGCCGTGGTGCTTGATCGAGGCTGGGGTTGGGAAGAAGTGTTGCCATTGGTTGAGTTTGCGTACAATAATAGTTACCAGGCGACGATCAAGATGGCTCCATACGAGGCATTGTATGGAAGGAAGTGTAGATCGCCACTTTATTGGGATGAAGTGGGTGAGAGAAGAATTCTCGGACCAGACTCTGTAGAAGAGATGATAGAGATTGTCCGACAAATCCGTGGGAGGATCAAGGAGGCACAGGATCGACAAAAGTCATACGCGGATGTTCGAAGGACCGATTTACAATTCGAGGTCGGAGAAAAGGTCTTTCTGAAAGTTTCCCCTTCTAAGGGAATAACTCGTTTTGGTGGGAAAGGAAAGCTGAGACCTCGATTTATCGGACCGTATGAGATTTTGGATAGAGTCGGCGTGGTAGCATACAGATTGGCCTTACCACCAAGCTTTGGAAATGTGCACAACGTCTTCCATGTGTCACAATTGAGGAAGTACGTGTTTGACCCCACACACATAGTTCACCAAGAAGAGATGATGGTCCTAAATCCCGATCTAAGCTATGAGGAGAAGCCCGAGGCCATTTTGGATCGAAGGGTGCAAGAATTGAGGAATAAGTCAATTGTTTCGGTGAAAGTACGGTGGAGGAATCATGGAGTCGAAGAAGCAACATGGGAATCCGAAGATAAGATGAGAGAGAAGTTTCCGGAGCTGTTTGGGTAATCTAGGCAAATTTCGGGACGAAATTTTTTTTTAAGGTGGGAGGAATGTAATGTCCGTTTTTTTTTATTTAAGGGGTGTTTGCTTTTTGTGAATATCTTGTTTAAGATATGGTGTGGTATGTTTTATTTATTTTATATTATTTATGGGTGTGAATATTTAGTTTTATGGTTATTTGAAAAGCAAATTAATATCTTAATTAATAAATTAAACCCCCCCTCTCTCTCGGTTTTTCTCTCCCTCCCCCTCTCTCTTTTTCGAAAACCCTCCCTCTCTCCCCACTAATTTCTCAACCTCCCCCACTCCCTCTTAACCGATTCATTCCCCTTTTTCCAATCTTTTTCTCTCTTCGGTCTCTCTCAATCTCTCATCTCTCTCTCGAAGTGTTCTCTCACCGGTAAGCTCCCTCTCTCCTTCTCCCTCTCGGTTTTTACCCTTCCTCATTCACTCCCTCTCATCATCCACTTGGATTCTTCAAGGTGTTACGCACTCTCGTTGTGAATCGGAGTAGGGAAGCGTTTGATCTACGTTCGAACTATCCGGGAAAGGTAACCCAAACCCTAACCCTTGTTAAATTCGAAAAACATGCATGTAGGACGTTTTTGGGAAGGTTTAGATGCTGAATAGATTTTGTGATTATGTGTTGTTGTCGAGCATGTTTTGATAGTAACTGACAGTGGGTTCCGACCCCGTTTTGACTGAGCAAACGATCTCCTTTTGGTACGAAATTTTAACCGTATAAACTTGGATGTGTCTTCGGTGTGGTGTGTAAATTTTCAGCTTCATTGGATGTCGTATGATTTTATTATGATTTTTGCAAGTAGACTGCGCAGATTCGCGAGTTGTATGTTTTTGGGAGATGTTTTCATGTGCTTTGGGTGTGTTTCTGAGTGTTGTGTTTTGTGAAGTATGTGGGTGTGTTTGGCCAAGAGATGGCTCGGGAAAATCAGTGTTTGGTTCGAGAGTTTTCGTGTGTGTTGGCCGAGAGTTTTAGGGTTCAGCCTAGGGCAGTTTTGTGGAGAGTCTGGAAGGGATGATCCCAGGTGTTTGGGTGTGTTTTGGGATGTAGAATGCGTGGTGTGTTTGTCGTATAGGGTTTGAGAATCGGGGGTCAGAGGAAAAGGGGTGTAAACTAGGTGCCGAGCAGACGGCCGAGATGGTCGGCCGAGGTGCCGAGCAGGCGGCCGAGATGGTCGGCCGAGGTGCCGAGCAGGACGGCCGAGATGGTCGGCCGAGGTGCCGAGCAGACGGCCGAGATGGTCGGCCGAGGTGCCGAGCAGGCGGCCGAGATGGTCGGCCGAGGTGCCGAACAGGCGGCCGAGACGGTCGGCCGAGGTGCCGAGCCGGGCGGCCGAGACGGTCGGCCGAGGTGCCGAGCCGGACGGCCGAGACGTTCGGCCGAGGTGCCGAGACACAGGCGGCCGAGACAGACGGCCGAGGTACCGAGCCAGGCCGAGACGCCGAGCCTTTTTCCCGAACCTGTTCCGAGCCAGGTGAGCCGTTTGTGCAGTGTGGGTGTTCCGGGAGTTTGAGTGTTGTGTTTGTGTCGTGTGCGCGTCTTGGGTACGTGGTATGCGTGTCGGGTGCGTGCGTGGTGTGTTTCGGACGTGTGTTTTTGTGTGTTTGGCTTAAGATGTTGTTAAGTGTGTGTACGTGTAACGTGCTAGATGTCGAAGTCATCCACGTAGGAATCATGCATTGTCGTTAAACATCGTCTACCCTGACTCTAATTATGATATTTATTTATCTTTCAAAAGGGTGATCTTTTACGAGGAAAGTGTGGTTGAAGGGAACTATTTTAAAGGCTAAGCAATCGAGGTGGGCTTTTCTACCCTACTATTTTGTGGGTTATCTTTAATACGGACTATGTTCCGGAAATGTTTATGGAGGTGAATTGTTTGTCTTGCCAACTGTTTTGCTTTGAAACCTATCTGAAGTGGTTTACCACATATGTTTAATCGAATTCGGGTCTGTTGGGCTGCGAACCCTCAGGCTAGTGTACACGAGATCGGGAGCCATCTGAGAGCAAGTTGGCCGGTCTAGTGACCTGGGGTGTGGCCACGCCCCTTGTCACCGTTGGAACAGATAGTGTATGATTGTGGGAATAAGGGTGGCAATATCTGAAAATGACTGCGCAGTCGAATTTATGAAATATATTTTGTGTACTTGGGTTATTTTCTTACACTTAAAACCCCAAGGTTACACTGATGTGGCATGACAAACTATGATTTTGGCGTGTGTCCACTGAGTGCAATAAGTACTCAGCCCTGCATGTTGTTTTCTTAATGTGCAGGTTGAGCGGCGATGGGGATGACGGATGTTGAGCAGTGAAAGCCAAATGAGTGTTTTACTTGGTCTTTTGGATGGTGTCGTGTCGTCATACCCGGCATCATCTGTCTTTTGGTCTTTTCCGCTGCTTTGTAATCTGATACATTGTTTTTATTTAACTCTGTTTACATTAACTTTAGTAATGCCTTCTTAGTACAATGTTTGAAGTGAACTTCTTTTTAATAAATGTTTTTGGGTCAAATATTCTTGTTCTCCCCTTTCTTCCCCGCTTCTTTATTCCTCCCCTAGTCGCGGTCCACCGTACTTCCTATCCTTAGGAAATGCGGGCGTGACATCGCCCAGGCGCGTGGCGGCTTGTTCCGTGCCGCGTTACGTGCCGTCGGCACCCGGCACGGAATGGGAACGGGACGGGAGCGGAATGCAGCGCCGCAACGCGTTCCGCGGCGAAACCGTTCCGGCGGAACGGCACGCGGAACGCCGGCGGCACGCGTTGCGGGTGCTCTAACTAATCAACTACCAAAATAACTATTGTGATCCAATGCTTCAATTTCAAATTCATTCAATATTTTTGACGAAGCATATGGGCAAGATATCAACAATTATTCCTAATATGGTTTACTAGAGTGTGAATGTAAATATATTTTTCATTTGATTGATACCTGAAATTTGACATTATGGGCAGTCTAAAAATGCAATTTGACAACCATTTTTCCTATTTAAACACTTTCCCATTTTAGCCATCTTGACGTACATCTCTCTTTTTTCTTTTCCAAAGTTCCTTTTTCCTTCCTTTTCTTTTTTTATAAAATTCATTCTATTAGTTTGATTGCTGTTGTATTCTTAGGGACAAAAGGTGATTCGCTCACCTCAGGCGCCCCCATAACCCGGCCCGACATCGCTATGGAGGGGTTCAAACACGGTACCTCAGCGGCCCATTAGGTGGGAGGAACTTACACTGGTAACCAGCACACAAGGAGCCACCACAGTGGTGAAACTCCCATTATATAGAACCACCACAGTGGTGAAACTTTTTATATAGAAGTACTGTTATTTGTTATTCTCACTTTTAAATTTCGTCGTTTCCGTAAATTCATATAAAAATTTAATTTATACTAAAAAAATAAACGACACAATTTTGTTGACATAGTAATTATATTTCATATTACATATTTAGTATATAGAACATGTTGTACTTATCTCTCATCATTCATCTCTTTTTTATAGAACTTACGATGTATGTCACTTTTTTTAGCAACGATAATATCGTAAATATACACGGCTATTAATGATAATGTGGGCCCCACCGTGCAGTGGCGGATCCAGGATTTTCAATCTGGGGGTGCAAAAGTAAAAAATAATTATATTCAGATTTAAGATTTCAAAACATGACTGATTTTTTTCTCTTTGTTTTGTTTTATCAATTGTTCTGTTATTTAAAATATAGTTTTTTATATTTTTTTTATTATAAAAGTTATTAAAAAATAAATAAATTATTTTATGGTGTCACTTAGACAATGAATTATGCATTTGAAATACAAATATTTATGTTTTGTTATTTAGGATTATAGTATTATATAGATATGAATATTATGAGATGAGTTTTATAATTACTAATTTATGATACTTTCATGTTAGTAATTAAACTTGAATTTATTGTAAACAATTATTAAAGTTTGCTTTATATTAGTCATATATGTATTTACTAAAAATAAACTATTTAACGGATTGATAACAAAATTATATTGAAAAAGAGGTGGTATGCATTTAAACAAAGTTAATCTGAAGAAAAAAAGTTAAGTGAAATAGAAAGAGCAGGAAAAAAGCGCTTGAGAAGGCTCGAACTCAAGCCAATGCCTTCAAGACAAGCATCCTTACCACTAGGTCATCGACAGCTTTTGTTTATGTAAGACTACTTATAGTATTAAACACCACAGTTTTGGGGGTACGGTTGTACCCCCGTTACCACGTGTATACGCCAGTGCCACCGTGTTAAAGTTCTGGCTTCGCTAGTGCTTGTATACTACTAGTATACATCTATTAAACAAAGAAAATTAAATCATAAACGTAAATGATTACTTTCTGCATGTCTATTCCCTTCCAATTAATTAAACTAATTATAACGAAAATCAAAACAAAAGGATGGGAATAATGGTAAAAGATCACTCGCGAGAGAAGAAAGAAGAGCGTGTGCCCCACGGCCCAATAGGAGAGGGTGCGGAGACAGTGTCAGTGTGAGACGGAAGTCCCGAATAGTGCGTGACAGCGATAGAAAATGTTTTATCTTGTAAAGATATAAAATGGACTAATATCAGAAATGTAAATATTTTCCCGAAAATGTGTTTTCATGTATGTCAAAAAAAAATTGCATGATTGAAGAGATACCAAAATTGTAAATTTTGAATACCAAAAATGCCCTCCATGGCATTTAGGAGATTTTTCAAATGTAGAGGGGTATAAAAGACCGACAGGTACCAAAAATATAATTTCTAAGGACCAAAAAGGATATAAAAATTTTTTAGGGACCGTTGGTGCATTTTTTGATAAAATCAGGGGCTATTAGTGTAATTCACTCATTTCTTTACTTATTATATTGGGTAAAATCGTTTTTGTGTTAATTTGAATGTTTATGAAAATTTGTCATAATTTATTTTTATGAATTTATCTTCATTTTTAGGATACGAGTGGGTTAATTATGTTTTTATCTAATTTTACTCTAAAACTCAATCAATATTTTCCTTTTAGATGGATTAGAGTCTAATTACTGGATTAATTACGTTTTTTGGCCAAATTTTCATGTTCCTCTTAAAAAATAGTAACTGTTATTCATTCTTATCCAGAATAATATGAGCCGGGACATGAACATGGAATATTTTTTTGACAAAATTTTAGGATTTTTTAAGAGAACGTAATTTTTTTTTTAAATTGCTCAAAGTTGAAGACTAAAACATGATTAGCCATGTTAATGTAACATTTTAGAACAAATGGGTCCCAAGAATCCTCAAGGTTGTGATTGATTAATCTGATTTATCAAAAAACATAGTATCATAATGGAGTAATAAAATGCATAGTGGCTTAGTTGGTGGAATTAACAAATTTGTGATTATTAGAGCATCTGTAACCCTTGGGGCCGGGCCGCAAATTGCGAGTCCCGGCCCGTCCCATGCATTACACGGAAGGGCGGCACGGCTCAGGCCCGTCCCGGTGACGCGTGACCGGCCTGGGGAGCGTCCCGAGTGCCGGCCCGGGACGGGGTTGCACGGAGACGGGCCGCAAGTCCCGCGTCCCGGCCCAGCATTGCACCGTGATGGGCCGGGCCGCAACCAAATTTTTTTTTTTATATTTTAAATTCGAAATTTTTATATTTTAAATTCGAAATTTTTGTCAACTACGTTGTCACCGAGCCACCCGTGCAGGGCCTTCCTCACGACATCCGCAATGTCATGGCTCGTTCAGCTGCGATGCGCCAAGAGGAACAACACACTCGCCTCCAAGCCGATCTAATCGAAGAAATTTGGACTCGCAACAACGTTTTCCAGCATTGACGTTATGTTTTCATGTATTTTATTTTCAGTTTGAAAATTTATATGTTGTAATTTTGCAGTATTCGATGAAATTAAATTTTCCGTGTTATAAATTTACAGCGTTTTTTATTTTACTTTCAAAATAGGTTGGAGTTGTGAATAGTGTCATTTATTAGTTGCGGCCCGGGCCGCAACCTGCAGGGTTACAGCAGTTGGGGCCTGGGCCGCAACTGTAGAGGAATGATGACGTGGAGGGGACTTGGGGCCGGAAATGGGGACGGGGTTACTGATACCCTTAGGTCGTGAGAGTCCAGATTTTTCGATTGGACTTAGGTATCTCTACGAATATTAGCATTTTGTTAGGACTAATATAATGGAGTCATATTCTTTTAAAAATGATAAATTCCACATATAGTCATACTATATCGAACTCAATTGATTTATAGTATGATATTAATATGTACATTATTGAAGAAAAATAGGCTAGGTAGCTATTAGCAGCCAGATACTAGCTGTGACCATCCACAACGGGTCTCGCCGGCGTCTCGCGTCTCGTCTCAGCGAGACGAGACCCCGGCGAGACGCGTTGCAGCCTCCATCTCGTCCCGTCTCGTCGCGCGTCTCGCCTCGGCGAGCCACGGCGTCGTGCGTGGGCGTCGTCACGTGCTGACGCAATAAATATTTTTTTTAAAAAAAAATTCAAATTTAAATAAAAAAAATTTTTGTAACGGTATTTGTTAGAATAGTATCGAGAAACACAATCAAGAATCAATGAACAAGAATGATGAACACACTTTGGGAAAAATTTGGAAAGCTTTCTTGAGAAAAATCTAAAATGGATGTTATCTGTTACAAACTGAAAACATCTCTCTCTCGTTCTTATGTATGAGAACCGAATAAGAGAGCTTAACAACTAACAAACTAGAAAGCCGAAAACAAACACAAAAACTGTTACGAATCCAACGGCTAGTTGAATCTACGGTTGACATTCAATCTTGCAGATGGCGCGCTTGATCGGACGGCTCCTGAAGCTCGGGAGCTGTGACCTTCTTTTCGGCAGCTACGAGCTCGGGACTCTTCTCGGTAGTTACGAGCTCGGGACTCTTCTCGGTAGTTACGAGCTCGGGACTCTTCTTCGGCAGTTACGAGCTCGGGACTCTTTTCGGCAGCTCGTAACTTTACTATTTTCCTCACACTCAGCAACTAATAATCATTATTCACAATCTCCACCTTGAATATTATTTGCTGAGTGATCAACTTCTTTTACACATTCCAACCAACTTCAAACACAACTCAAACTTCTCCCTCGGTAAGGTTTTGGTGAGCATGTCGGCTGGATTTTCCAAGGTGTCTACCTTAAACACCTTCACCCTTCCCTTCTCTATCTCTTCACGAATGAAATGCAGACGCACATCTATGTGCTTGCTCCTCTCATGAAACACATTGTTCTTAGCTAAGCTGATGGCACTTTGGTTGTCACAACCAATGGCTACTGCCTTCTGACTAACACCAAAATCTGCAGCTATCCCCTTCAACCAAAATGACTCTTTCACAGCTGCTACCAAGGCCATATATTCGGCCTCTGTGGTGGACAATGCAACCACACTTTGCAAGCTGGATTTCCAGCTCACTGCACTTCCATATAGGGTGAAAATGTAACCTGACTGGGACTTTCTACTGTCAATATTCCCAGCATAATCACTATCACAATAACCCACCAACGCATCCCCTTTTACCTCCTCATTTCCCTTGAACAGGATCCCAAGGTTTCCTGCTCCATTCAAGTACTTTAATATCCACTTCAAGGCTGACCAATGCTCCTTGCCATGGTCACTCATGAACCTGCTGGTTACACTGATGGCTTGAGCCACATCTGGCCTCGAGCTGATCATTGCATACATGATACTCCCCACAATATTGGCATAAGGGACTTTCTGCATCTCAGCTCTCTCTTCCTCAGTTTGTGGCTTCTGTTCAACAGACAATCTGAAGTGTTGGGCCAGAGGAGTTGCTGTAGGTTTTGTGTCTTGCATCTTGAACTTTCTGACCAATCTCGAAATGTAATCAGACTGGTTCAACCAAATTTCCTTCTTGGATCTATTTCTAACAATGTTCATGCCCAAGATCCTTCTAGCATTCCCAAGATCTTTCATATCAAATGCTGACTTCAGATCCTCTTTGATCTCTTGAATCACCTTCTTGCTTGAACCAGCAACTAGCATATCATCCACGTACAAGAGCAAATAAGCCACCACCAGACCCCCTTTCTTCTTGATATAAACGCATTCATCATATTTCGATCTAGTGAAGCCATTTGCCAAGATATGATTATCAAACTTGATATGCCATTGCCTACTAGCTTGCTTGAGGCCATATATACTCTTTTTCAATAGACAAACTTTGTTTTCCTCCCCAGCTTTGGCAAAGCCCTCTGGCTGTTGCATAAAGATTGTTTCCACCAAATCTCCATGCAAAAAAGCCGTTTTCACATCGAGCTGCTCCAGCTCCCAGTCCAGCCTTGCAACCACTGCCAAGAGAGTTCTTATGGATGTGTGCTTCACCACAGGAGAGAAGACCTCACTATAATCAACTCCATACTCTTGTGTGAAGCCCCTTGCTACAAGTCTAGCCTTGTATCTGATTTTCACATTATCAGCCGACTCCAATTTCTTTTTGAATATCCACTTGCAGCTCACAATCCTTCTTCCTTCAACTTTGTCTACCAATATCCATGTCCCATTTTTCAGCAAGGAGTCTATCTCCTCAACCATGGCTTTCATCCACTCACTTCTTTCTTTGCATTCCATGGCAGCTTTATATGTGGCTGGTTCCCCAAACTCCACCTCCTCAGCTACACATAATGCAAAGTAAAGCATCTCTGAGTCAGCATATCTGGCTGGCATTTTGACATTCTTTCTCCTGACTCTATCTCGAGCTAACTGATATTGGCTGAGATCCTCAGTCTCTGCATCTGACCCTTCTTGTGGCTGATCAATATTTCCATCATTTGCTCCACCTGGAACCACCTCTTCAGACTCCACTTCAGGCTCCACCTCAGGCTGTATTCCAGATCTCATAGCTTCATCAGATACTGCAGCAGCCTTTTCAGAACCTTGTGACTTATTGAAGGGCATCACAAACTCATTGAAGACTACATCTCGGCTCACAATGATCTTGTGATTTCCAGGTTCAATGCTCCAAAGCCTGTATCCCTTTACACCAGGTTGGTATCCCAGAAGCACACATTTCACTGCCCTTGCATCCAGCTTACTTTGCTTGAGGTGTGCATAGGCTTGGCAGCCAAATATCTTGAGATCTGAGTAGTTTCCATATGTCCCATACCATTTAAAGTCTGGAGTGTCACTCTCAATGGCTGAAGAGGGGCATTTATTCAATAATTTCACAGCAGTTGCAGCAGCTTCAGCCCAAAATTTCTTCTCCATTCCTGAACTGAGCAACATACACCTTACTCTCTCTAATATGGTGCGGTTTGCCCTTTCTGCCACCCCATTTTGTTGGGGGTTTAGTGGAACGGTTTTGTGGCGTCTGATCCCTCTATCCTGGCAGAATCTATCAAATTCTTTTGACAAAAATTCGAGTCCATTGTCTGTCCTCAGACAGCCCAGAGATCTGCCTTTCTCTCTTTCAACCATAATGCACCAATCTCTAAACTTAGTAAAGGCCTCAGATTTTTCCTTCAAGATATATAGCCATATTTTTCTGGAATAATCATCTATTATGGTCATATAATACCTCCCTCCTCCAACTGAATTCACAGGGGAGGGTCCCCACAAATCACTATGTGCATAATCAAGAGGTGCTTGTGATAGATGTTTACCTTTTGGATAAGGGAGCTTCTTTGACTTGCCAAGAATACACTCTTCACATGGCTCACCATTCTTGCTTTCCAGCCCATGAATAACTCCCTTTTTAATCAACTCCTTAATGCTCCCAGCTGCTGGATGCCCGAGTCTCATGTGCCAAGTTTTCACAGATTCTGGCACAATGTTGTTCAGTTGACTGCCCCTGATCCTTACTGCAGCTCCACACAAGTAATAGAGGCTTCCCTTCCTCTCTCCATGCATAATCACAGTGGCCCCCTTCTTGATTTTCATCACTCCATCCGAGGACTCAAAAGTGCACCCCTTCTTCTCAAGCATCCCTAGTGATATAAGGTTTCTCTTCACTGTGGGGATCAGCCTAACATCGCTCAAGATTTTCTCAGAGCCATTATCCAGCCTGAGTTTTACATTCCCTATAGCTTCAACATGACATACTTGATTGTTCCCAAGTATAAGTGTCCCAGTTGACTCTCTCAAATCAGAGAAAAATTCCACACATGGACATATGTGGAAGCTGCACCCGGAGTCAAGAATCCATGAACTCCCATCCTCATATGCCATAATATTCAATACCTCAGGGGACTCCTCAGCTTCTTCCACAAAATCAGTGGTGTTCTTCCCCTTTCCAGATTCAGCAGCTTGTTTCTTTTTCCAAGCGAAGCAATCCTTCTTTAGGTGACCCGGCTTCTTGCACCAAAAACAAGCTCGAGTCTCCTTTTGATCAATTGAGGGTGCCTTGCTGTTCTCACCAATTTTCTTGAACATCTTCTTGACTTTGAACTTTCTGACATTGAGGCTCTCTGGAACAACTTCAGCCTCCTTGCATCCCTTCTTGTGCAGTTCTTTGGCCCTCAGAGCATTTTGAACTTCTTGGAAAGTAACCGTGCCTTCCCTTCCAAAGAGTATGGCATCTCTCAATTGATCATAGGACTTTGGCAAGGCATTTAACAATAGTATGGCCTTGTCTTCATCACCAATGGAAACATCAATGTTTTCCAAATCATCCACTGCCTTATCAAAGTCTTCCAGCTGCTCTAGTATTCCCTTTTCCTGCGAAAACCGGTATGAATATAGCCTCTGCTTCATGAAGAGGCGATTTGCGAGGGACTTTGTCATGTATAGATCCTCAAGTTTCTCAAGAACCCCAGCGGCGGTTGTCTCTTTTGCAACTTCCCGCAACACCTTGTCGCCCAAGCACAGCACCACCGTGCTGTGTGCCTTTGCAAAAATCTCTGCGCGCTTGGCCTTGGCCTTTTCATCGAGCACTTGGCCTTCACCTTCCTTGCTCGCCGGCGCCAGAGCCTCAGACAAACCCTGCTGGATCAACATCGCCTTCATCTTCATTCTCCAAAGGCTGAAGTCGTTTTTCCCGGTAAATCTTTCTGCTTCGAATCTTGAAGCCATCATCAACACCGATTCAATCTGATTTTGATCGATACTCTTGCCGGAACCTTCCCACAGACGGCGCCACTTGTTAGAATAGTATCGAGAAACACAATCAAGAATCAATGAACAAGAATGATGAACACACTTTGGGAAAAATTTGGAAAGCTTTCTTGAGAAAAATCTAAAATGGATGTTATCTGTTACAAACTGAAAACATCTCTCTCTCGTTCTTATGTATGAGAACCGAATAAGAGAGCTTAACAACTAACAAACTAGAAAGCCGAAAACAAACACAAAAACTGTTACGAATCCAACGGCTAGTTGAATCTACGGTTGACATTCAATCTTGCAGATGGCGCGCTTGATCGGACGGCTCCTGAAGCTCGGGAGCTGTGACCTTCTTTTCGGCAGCTACGAGCTCGGGACTCTTCTCGGTAGTTACGAGCTCGGGACTCTTCTCGGTAGTTACGAGCTCGGGACTCTTCTTCGGCAGTTACGAGCTCGGGACTCTTTTCGGCAGCTCGTAACTTTACTATTTTCCTCACACTCAGCAACTAATAATCATTATTCACAGTATTATTACCGTTTTTTTGTTTTTTTTTTATATTTTTTTTTGTTTTTTATTAAATTTTTTACTCTATAAATACTCCTAAACCCATCCTCATTTACACACAACTACACATCTATTCTTCCTATCATCTAAATTTTCTCTCAAATTTTCGCTGAAATTTTCATAACCCAACTCAAGATGTCCGGCGACGGCGAGGGCAACTATGGCGGCTCCGGCTCCGGCGGGTGGGATCTCAACTCATTCGGCGATTGGGAGAACATGATCAACACATTGGGCGGTGGAGGTTCGTCAACGCCGGGGACCCAGGGTTCGGCGACGCCGGGGGGTACCAACCACCCAATTTTGACCTTGATGCATATGTTCGTCCCAACGTCCCGCGGTTTTCGCATGGATTATCCCAGATCCGGGAGGATTTTCCAGTTGATCCCACGCCGGGAGTAGGCCGAGGCGGTGGAAGTGGGCGAGGCGGTGGAGGTGGCCGAGGCAGTGTACAACCCCAGACGGGCGAGGACGAGGAGGAAGAAGAGGAAGAGGATCTTGGCCGACATCCGTACAACAACCTCGAAACGATGGCGGTGTACAACGCCTGGATCACGGTCTCGTACGATCCCATCGTCGGGAATCAACAAACCCGGAAGTGTTTCTGGGAAAAGGTTGTCGAGGTCTACCACCAAATAAAGCCGAACCGCTCCCGCAAGCGCACAATTAAAATGATCCGCTGTCACTTTGACTGAGTCGACCGACAGGTCAAAAAATTCTGCGGCATCTACTCGGCGGAAGAGGCGCGCTACCAAAGCGGCGCCACGGCCACCGACATTTTGACGTCCGCTTTGCGCGCCTACTACCAGGACGAGGGACATCAATTCAGATTTGTTGATGTTTGGCGCGCCGTCAAGGACGAGGAACGATGGGCCGGCGGTTTCCGCTCCAGCTCGGGCTCAACCTCGAAGCGCACGAAGCATACGGCGAGTGGCCAATACTCGTCTAGTGCTGGTGCGTCTAGTGGTGACACTGCTGAAGGCATCAGCCAACATGATGTTGAATCCCAGGAGTTTGCGGGTACAGTCGGCGCTGCAGGAGGATCCGCGAGTGGGCGCCGTCGGCCGCAAGGGACGAAGGCGGCGAAAGCGGCTAGAGCAAGGAAGGGCCAAGGCGAATCAAGCCAGTCGGCCTCAGGATCGGGCTCGCGAGGAGGATCGGACACACTTATGGTGGCGTACATGACCGCCACAATGGCGGACACTTCCCGCTTCTCGCACTCCCAATTCGCGGCCTGGTGGAACGGAATTGTGCATATGGCAGCACAACTTGGCCTTCCGACTCCCCCTCAACCTCGACCGCCTCCGGAGGATGATTAGCCCTTCCGATTAGTTTTTTTTTTTTTTGTGTGTTTTTTTATTTTGTTTTTTTTTTAATTTTTTTTTTTTGTGTGTGTTTTTTTTATTTTGTGTGTTTTTTTTTGTTTTAATTTTAATAAAGTGTGTTTGTTTAAATTGAATTGGGTTTTAAAAAAAATTATAAATTAAATTGAATGAATAGTAATTAAGAGACGGTATAGAGACGGTTAAGAGACGGAGCGTTGCGGGTTCCGTCTCTTAGTTAAGAGATGGAGGAAAAAAGGACAGTGGGGCCCTCAAATAGTGCTCAAATAGTAGTTAAGAGACGGTTTAAGAGACGGTATAGAGACAACGTTGTGGATGACCTTATTCTTGATGATTAGTCCCAATCACTTAATTTTGACATGAAAAATTGACACCACAATTTCAACGGTTATCTCCACAATTTATTTGTTTGCTTTCTATGTGAAATAATGAAAATGACTTGTCCCATTATATTAAATTAGTAAAGTCAATTGTGAGAAAAATATACAAATTCGCTATTGCAAAAATTAGTGATTAAAAATCAATGGCATGTACAGTATCGAAGTAACCTAAAATTTGTTTGTTTTTATTTTTATTATTAGAAGTAAATTGGGCATTTTAAGTTCAATAAAAATAATTTCAAAACGTTAATATACTAACTAAAGAGCACATCTCATCTCATCCCAACAAAAAGTGGAAAAAATAAAAAAAAATTACACAATTAAAATAACCTTTGTGTTGAAACTTGAAAGTGCCCCTTTTAAAAGTTTGTGTGATTTTCGAAGTGATGTTGACAAATCAAATAAGTCAAATCCGTAAACAGTAGTTTCTATAATTGTGGTAAATTACTTTTCATTAAAGAACTAATTTAACCAAACTAAAGGGCAAAGACATAACACCAGTTGACTTCTCAGTAGAAGATGAAGACCTCCAAACAAAGTCATGCAAAAAAGGGTTTCAATTCCATGTAATTATCGTACATTTGTCCCAATCCATATCAGCAGGTAGGAATCAGATTATTCACTCCAATCTTCTTAAAAGCTGAAGTTTTGCAAAAAGAAAAAAACCTAACCCAATTCCAAGATTGACTTTAGGGCAATGTGTCTTCTAAATCTGCTCAAGTCAACCCCTTTCGGTGACTTACAGGAGGTTCTACCGGGTTCCTCTATATCGAGGTATCTCAAAATATAAAATACAATTTGCAGAAATCGAACGCAATAAGTATGATTTAGCATAATTACTTCATGGTTTGACCTTAAACCCGAGTTGCAAAAATATGCAAGGAAGGTCCCGGTCTCGAAAAGATGAGCCAGTCCATTTTGTAAAAAAGTGCGGTCACTAGCCGTGCCGTATTTGCAACTCGGGACAAGGGTCGAACCATGAAACTATACAAGAATATGATAAAAAATTGATTGAATAAGTTAGGTGATTAGCAGCCTAGATATTAAACTAATGGATATAGATGATACCTAAGACCTACAAAAAGAATGGTTTTCACAACAAAATCCAGAAAAGATCTTCTAGAGTAAGATGCTTGCAGTTGCACTTAAACTATTAATAGTCAGCTTTCACACAGTAGCAAAAGAGTATAGCTATAGCAAGTAGCATCACCAACTTCACTTAAACTTATATTCGGCTAATTTGAATTCCCAGCTGTAGACAGAGTAACTCTCATGCATTATGAAACACACTGGAATATTTAGCAGAGTGATCATACAATTGGCAAAAATTTACACGATTGGCATACTATTCAGTGGAGTGTGTACAAGATTGACAAAAGAGACTCATACTACCGAAAGGAGAGAGCATAACATATTAGCACCTACTGAATTTACTTCAAGTTTCATAATCCAAAAAGGATGCTGCAGCATCTATATACGCTAAACACATACCTCACAAAATCAATATTTGATGCTCCAAAGCACAGAAGAATGCACTTGATCAACGGCATATTTGAGCTCAGACGATATGTTCTCCACCTCACCATAAGCCTTCAACTTGGCCCTGAGCAAACAAAGCAGACTCTTGAACCTCAAGTGCTTCTTCAGCAGCACCCGACTGTAGGCGTGTAACCCCAGCCAGATCACATCAATCCTTTTCACATTGTATCTGGGGCGAAAATCAGCACCTTTGAAAGAATACATCCTCCTTCTAATTAGCCTGTTCATGTACCTGGAAGTAGAAAATACATCCATCATGCCTAGTTGTAAAGGAAATAAACTGTGTGACAAAGTTTGAGATATACCTCAGAGAAGTCTCTATAGCTTTGAGCAGGAATCTGGGGTGAAATTTCGGTAGGATTGATAAGTTGGAGAGGTGGCAAATGAATTTCATACCACAAAGCAGAAAATTTTGATAGATGTTGAGTCTTACCACCCCTGGAGAATTAATGTTGGAATCATATAAAATACGGTGGAATTTAGGCCTAAGATAACTTCTCAACTTTGATTTTAAGTTTTTTCCCACTTTGCCTTGACGCAATACTGTTAGTGTTGAACGCATATGATGATTCAAGTATCTGTATATCATACAAGAGTCACTTACATATACCGGCTATAAATAGTAAATGAGTAAAATGTTAGGAAACATACAACAGCCAACTGATGAGAAAAAAATAGGCAAACCTTGTATAGTCAGCTTGAATTTCTAATGTAGAGCAGTTGACAAGGAGGCCACTCCATTGAAGAAATGAGATATTGTCTTTGCCGGTATGAATCCTGTTTGACAGTTGGCCTTGTTGATTTTCCATGGTAAAATTTAGACCGTATTTCTCCTTATTCATGCAGCAGTTATAATCACGAACTCCTCTTTCCAATCTGGAGAAAAACATAGATGCCTGCATCTTTGAAGCTGATATGAAGAGAAAATCATCAAGGTATCTAAGCAGAAGTGATTCACTACCAGGTGTAGCTATTTCAGTTTGACGGTTACCCCCTGAAACTGAAGTGCCATCAGAAGAATGTTGTGTTACCGACAAGGTCCTCTTAGCTTTCTCCAAGAACGGAAATATTACATTCCTTTCCATGTGTCCATAATAATATGAACCCAGTAATGCTGACAGAACACTCCCTTGAGGTATACCAACTTGTTGAAGATAAAACTTGTCCCTAAACTGCACCATGTTGCGCATAATGTGCTCCTCCAAAAGTGAATGAATATTGTCCTTCCTTATTTTCCAGTTTGCATCCTGAAATGAGAAAGATAACAGTGTGAATGAATTGGAACCACTCTTAGTATCAAATACTCCATAACATGGGCTTATAGTTGCACTGTGGCAGACTCATTTTATGCAATGGTGCTCTCTGAATTCGGCTTTGGCTAAATTAATATAGCCATCACAAAAAGTTACTATAGATATAATGACAAATCGTTTTAGTAGACCAAAGCTGACTGCATATAGATATATTAAAAAGAGAGGATAGAGATCTGATATCTGGTTTTGACACCCCAAAAACTTGGGCATATATTTTGCATGAAATGGGTAATAAAAGAAACAGATCAAAAGAAAAATGTCAAAGTAGGTTTTGCAAGACTTGCTAGTCTCCAGCTTACTTAATACTAAGATGAATTTTTTATAAAAGTACTACTCCCTCCGTCCCAAGATAAGTGAAGCACTTCTTTTGGGCACGGGATTTAAGGAATTGATATTTAAATAGTTAAAGTGGAGAGAGTAAAGTATGAGAGAGAGAAAAGTTGAGTGAAGAGAGAATAAAGTAAGAGAGAGATTTTTTTGCCAAAAAGGGAAATGGCTGACTTATAGTGGGACATCCCAAAAAAGGAATACGAGTCGCTTATCTTGGGACGGAGGGAGTACCTCCTTAAGAACAATACTACCCGATGACTGGACATGAAATTTTGATTGCAATCTTGTAGATGCAGTGGAAATATCTTGATGTGCTAACATCACATGAGGCTCAATCTTTAAATACTTATCTGTGCAAACAACTTGAGTGAACTTTTCAAGAGTATATTCATCATCATGTATGGCATCCTTCATCACACTGAGCAATTTTTCATGATTAACAGAGTCAAAAGCTTTCGCCACATTTGAAACCACCATGAATACATCAGGCAGGCTAATTGACCCGTTTTTCAGATGGAACAAGAAAGGCACAAGCTTTTTGTAGACATCATTGTAGTCAAAAACTGATGAACCCATCTTTTCTGGTTCCTTTTCCCGTAAACCTTTTAAGACTGCATGCACATCATGAAGCACTGCATTAACAGACTTATAGAACCTATGAACTCTGTGGCTGCTAGATGCTCTTCTCCATGAATTTTGATCGGGCTGAATTCTAGAAGGTGTGGATACAGGAATTCTTGATGGTGCTCGAAGATTAGTCAGCATTCGGAATCCATTACTCCTGGGAAGTAGTCTGAACCTAGAGAAACCAAAAGATCTCTTCCCTAATATGTTTTTAGCAGACTTAAAATCTAGTAGACGATACCGACCAGCAATCATGCGCCCATTTTCTCTCATCAATTTCTCCCAAGTAGACTTTTTATAGTATAGTACCTCCTGCTTCTCATGCTCACTTTCTGTAACATAAAAGTTAGCTTGGACCAGTGGTGATACTAGATGTGTAAAAACCCAAAGCATCCAACATTCAAGGATCGCATGCCTGGAAGTATCTGGGATACCAATAAAGCATCTCGAGTTTTGCTTATATGAAAAGATGGGAAACTTCGATATTTTTAATCTATGAATACATTCCTTCAGTGTCAACTTCTCAAATCTTCGTAGCGAAATGAACTTCGAGATGTTTCTTCTCAGACATCTCCAGTTAGATGGTTCTCCCAGTAATGGTGAAGGGATTATTCTCCTACAAACTGCCCAAATGAATGATCCTACCTGATGATGCTTGAGACAACCCAAAACCAGTTCAGCTTGAGCAGCATTGGCTTCGTGGACCATCACAACCTGAAACAATTTGGCATCACTTTGTAAACCATCTAGTCTGCTCATAGTTAAGCGTTTCTCAGAGTCCCAAATTTAAAGCATAAAGGCATAAGATCATCCAGCCGCATACCTAATTCATACACAGGATTCAGAAACAGGATAGACAAATAAATTGCTTTTAATGGAGAAAAGTTGAATCATAAGATTACCAAGATGAAGTAGAAGGGATCTGGAAGTCCTTCCTTAGAAACAAGACATGTACCGATATAAGATGAATATGTCTAAATGATACTCCCTCCGTCCATAAAAAGCAGTCGCATTTGTGGACGACAGGGTTTTTAATGAGAAATTGGTAAAGTAAGAGAGAGGAGAAAAAGTGGGTAAAATAAGAGAGATGGGAGAAAAAGTGGGTAAAATAAGAGAGATTTTCCACTTTTAGAAATGGGACTATTTTTTTCTGGACATCCCAATGAGACTATTTTTCGTGGACGGAAGGAGTACTATGTTTGTAATTCAACTCAATCATTAGAGGGTTACCTAAGGACCACAGGTAACAATGAGTCATACTGTACACGGTACGTCTTCATTGCATGACAGAACAAACTTGTTGTTAAGATATACAAACCTCGGGCCCAGTGCCAGCTCCCCTACAAGCATATTGGTTTGAGGATCCTACAGAACAGTGTTTCTCCAACAGCCTCGCATGTCTATAATATCGAGTCTCACGTATAAGCTTTTTCAGAAGGACTTTAAGGGAATGGTACCTAGAGAAAAATACACAAACTCCTGTTAAGAGAATGTGAAATATGTGCAAGCTTAAGTCTGCTATGTGATCTCAGAAACATTTCAGTAGTGGATTGTATTACATTCTATTCTAGAATGAAGTTCTAAATGCACAACACGTGCTGTACCCCATAATAGTAATAGTAATAGATTCTGGAGTAAATAACTGCAAATTCATAGCATAACATAAATAAAAGTAGTTGCTTACAAACAGGTGGAATTGACGGTAGAACCATTTTCAGTGTGACAGCACGGTGTGCTCCCATTAATTTTGTCAGGACCAAATGCTTCAAAGATATGATTGAACAAGATGGAAGCACCAGAATCATTAGGCCTTAGAGAATACAGAATGTCTACTCAATGTTAAGATCGAGCATCCGAGACAAATAGGAAGCAAAAGTTTCAAGATCTATAATGAGAAGCTTTCTTTTGGTATGCATAGAAGAGTTGGAAGGCAGTGGAGGCATTCAAAGAAATGCACAACTATTAAGCTAATAAACTAAACACTAACTCAAACCCAAATCCCATGAACTTCACCAAAAGATGATGAAAATATACTGGCCATCTGAACTTGAAGCACACTAGTAAACAGTTATCAGCACATTCTAAGAAGGATACGCTTCCTTGGCAGCATTGATGAACAATTTTCCATCCTATAAAATATGTTCTTTCTATCAATCTCAGCATTTCCACGAATCCTTGGTTTATTTTGGAAAACCAAATAGCAAAATAAAGGAGCCATGTTCTACAAAAACAAATAACAAAAGGTCAAATGACTTATCATTGTTGCCTGAATATGATTACATGTACCATAGCATACATCATGGTTAAGGATATATATCTATATTTGACTCCATTAATCTACTAATAAACAAAATCAAATTATTTTTCTCTGCACCAACCTAGAAAACAATATTCATTTGGGGTTAACATTATACGACTAGAGTTAATGACGTGTAAGCTCTATAAAAAACAACAATGCTTACACCCATGTCAATTTGACTTGAACTTGAGACGAGGGGTAAGTTAGCACATGTACTACTACTTCTACTACTTCCTCTAGACGGAAACAGAGGAGGTGTTCTCGAAACAGCCAACTGTCTACGCTTTCTTTCACGCTGCCAGCAATACTCCCGTTTATGCTTCCGAGGGTTAACAGTATCTTGCTTAGAGTTCCCTTCAATTTGTAAAGGAGGAAGTTCTTCAGAAACGCAAGAAGACCCTGCAGGCATGATGTCATTTTGACTTGAACTTGAGATGAGTGATAAGTCACAGATGCTACTATTTCCTGTTGATGGGGAGAAAGAAGGCATTCCCGAAAGGGCCAACTGCTTGCGTTTTCTTTTACGCTGCCAGCTATGCTCCCGTATATGCCTCCGAGGCTTAATAGTATTTTGCTTAGAGTTACGCTCACTTTGTGTTTGAGTAAGTTCTTGTAAAACATAATTCGACCCTGCGGGCATAATGACTTCTTCAGTATTAGGATGATTGTACTGTTTGATTACTAAGACGAAAGCAAGGAGGCTTTGACATATAATGTTTCTGTTGCTAATATCGGTGGAATGTCCACACAATAAATGTCACCTGGTGGATGATGCTGAGCTCTAGGCGTAGGCATGAGTCTTGGGACGCTGGAGTACAAATTGGATACGGAAATTCCAGAAATTTGATGGTGCTCATTCAGAGGAAGAGGAAGAAACATTGAAGTATGCTTTAACAAATACATCATGAGAGTATCACCGACCTAATATTTGTCATTAGCACACCAATCAAGTAATACAATGCACAAATATACCTAGAAAATATCATGCAGCCATCTCAGATTCTCAGTCACTTACCCTTTTTAAGAGGAGACTCCACTTTTCAGATGTCAGTTCGGTAACCGCAGGACTAGACTGGGCCTCCTGTTACATGCAATTAAATCCCATAGCAAGCATTATCAAGTGGGGCTCAAAGCAGATCAACTTTAGATTTAACAAGTGAAAGCTGATGGTCAAATTAGGTGTAACGAAACACTTACTTTATCATATTCGCGGCATATAAGATTTGAAGCGGTGGGTTGCTCATGCAGTATCATTTCAATAGTTCTTCTCACAATCTGAAACCATACATACATACATACATGTCAAGTTCTTATAATGAAAATACAGTACTGAATCTTCAAAGTAATCCCCAACAGTCCGTAGGTGCAAATGAACTTGTGTTGCCTAATACTACGTCAGATTTGATTTCGACGACTTTCTCACAAACTAGCGGGACTTATTTTTCCCGCCAAAATAAGTCGGAACTTTTTTTTTCTAACAAAAGCAGAGAGATATAAACAGGTGGGGCGTACCGCGAGTTGCGACCAGCGGCAGTGATGATCGAAGGCGGGAAGGGGAGGGGCGTCATCGGAGACAACCACGAAGCAACCATCTAGAAGGTCGCGGTAGTCCTCGTCATCTGTAGATCTGACAAGGAACGACATGGCTTCGTCGCCGCTGCAAAAGAGGCAGCGGTGGGGGGAGTTGCAAGTGCAGGCGGACGGCGGAGGAGGGATGAAATCCAAGATAGTGTAAGCGAGAGACCGCGCGCGGTTGCCGAACAAATTCCAGAGAAACTCCGGAACACTTTTTTTCTTCTTCGGCGCCATCGATGCCAGATAAATTTCGCACGGGTGGAAGTGGTGGAATGAAGGGGAAGAGTGAGTTTGAAATTTTTTTGATGTGGATGTGATCAGTTGGGGGAAGGATCCGATTTTAGTTTTACTAATTAATTCTTTTTGTACACGCGTCGGTCGACGACTGGTTAAATACAAAAGTCGTAGTATTACTTTTATTTCATATTACTACAAAAAAATTTAAAATTGATATAAATGATACAATTTTTTTTTCAATTTTATACATTCCGTTATATGTGTTTAAACTGTGTTAACTTTTTCACTTATACGTACAAACCATGAAATAATGATAAAAAATTTTGTACCAATATGAAACAATAACAAAAACTTGTTCCAACATGAAACAATGATAAAACATTTTATAGACAAAGAGTTAACGCCGTTTAAACACATATAACGAAATGTACTAAATTGAAACACGAATGAAACTTTTTGTACTAATATGAAACAAATGTGATACATTTTATGTATGCAAAACAGTTTTAGGTCATGTACCACATATAGTTTAGGCCATAATTTTTTCTGTCATTGTTCGTAAACAAAAGTTGAGATATTTGGTAATTGACACTTAGAGCATGCGCAGCGGTGGCGTCCGTCGCCACCGCCGTCCGCGCCGCTGCGCTCGCGCCGCTGGCACGGCGCTGCTCGATGTATCGAGCTCGTCCGTGCCAGCGGACGCACACGTGGCGCGCTCCCATTCGTCAACGGCATAGCCGTTGTGTTTAAACATTTTTTATTTTTTATTTTTTAAAAATCTGTATTTAATTATAAATAATGCTAAAAAATAAAAAAAAAATTCCAAATCCCAAAAATATGGTCGTTTTTTTCCCGTTTTTTCTGAATTTTTTTAATTTTTTTTCCCCAAAATCATCTATAAATACACACATTCATCACTCATTTATCACATCAATTCATCTCTCATTCATCTCTCATTCATGATTCTTATACAAACTATCAACACATTCAACTTTCACTCAAAACATCAAATGGATTTCACTCATCTCATGGCGGAAGCGGAGCGCGAAGAACAGGAATAATACGAACAACATCGTGCCGCTTACGAAGCATATGTCGCGGCGAATACCCCCTCTCATCCTCCTCAACGCACTAGATCAAATCGCCGCTACATCCATCGTGACCGGGAGGGAGCCCACGAAAGGCTCGTTGCCGACTACTTTGCCGACCATCCGCGGTTTCCGGCAGATTACTTCAGGCGCCGTTTTCGCATGTCAAAGCGCTTGTTCATGCGAATTGTCAACACATTGTCCGCACGTGTTGAATACTTTCAAACAGGTGTAGATGCAGCCGGCCGGCAAAGTATCACTGCGTTGCAGAAGTGTACGTGTGCCATCTGACAACTCGCTACTGGGCAAACGGCCGACATCTTCGACGAGTATTTGCATATCGGTGAGTCCACTGGAATCCTTTGTTTAAAGAATTTTTGCGAGGGCGTTTGTTCTGCTTTTGGGGATGAATTCCTTCGGGCACCCACCACCGATGATTGTCAACGGTTGCTTCGTCTTCACGAATCAGTCCATGGCTTTCCCGGAATGCTTGGCAGCATTGACTGCATGCATTGGAGGTGGAAGAATTGCCCGACTACTTGGAGGGGGCAACACTTAAGCGGTCACAAAGGCGGCGGCCCAACACTTATCCTTGAGGCGGTCGCCGACTATCGCCTATGGATTTGACATGCATATTTCGGCGTTGCCGGATCCAACAACGACTTGAACGTGCTCTATTCTTCACCACTCTTCAATGATGTGATGAATGGTGTAGCACCGGCGATCGACTTCACCATCAACGGAAATACATACCGCATGGGTTACTATCTCGCCGATGGTATCTACCCAAGGTGGTCGACGTTCGTGAAGACGTTCCACAACCCGCACGACCCGAGACAGGTTCTTTTTGCGCAGCGTCAAGAGTCAGCGCGGAAGGACGTCGAAAGAGCCTTCGGGGTCCTTCAAGCTCGATTCAACATTGTGAAGGCCCCGCTCGGCTGTGGTACGTGAATAATATCGCCGACATCATGTTCACGTGTATTATATTACACAACATGATTATAGCCGACGAAGGGCCGAGGGCGGCTAGCTTCTACGACGAGGACGAAGCCGGAAGCTCAACAGCGAGGTCTCCCCCACGCCGAGGCGAACATACGACGGTTGGCCAGAGGATCGAGACAAGACACACAATGCGCGATACTCGAATCCACAATCAACTACAAGAAGACCTAATCAACCACATGTGGGCGAAATTCGGCAACGAGTAGTGATTTTTTTTTAAATTTTTAGGATTTTAATTATGTAATTTTTAATTTTTAGGATTTTAATTATGTAATTTTTCATTTTTAGGATTTTAATTATGTAATGTTTAATTTTATTTGTCATTTGTAATATTTATTGTGGTTTTTAAATGAATTTTAATATTATGAAAATGTTATTGTTTAATTGAATTTTAAATTAATCGTGCTCGTCCTTGCGGAAGAGCACAGTTGTGGGTGTTGTGCTCTTGCCAGAGAGCAGGCATGAATAGTACCGCTCGGACCCACAACCGTGCCGCTGGCAAGAGCACGGTGGTGGATGCTCTTATAATTGAAGTGTTTATTCCCAAGACGGCATCTTTTCGGTTTTCAAGTCATATCATAGGCATAGCTACACAGCTAAAGATTACTACAAATTTTAAGAAATGTAGTTGGAAAATGAACAAGCAATGGCAGACGGAGGGAGTGGTATTTGATTAATTCAAATTCCCAATTATCGACAGAGTAAATTATGCATAAAGGGGTAGAATTTGACACGAATAACATAGTAGTACTACATATTTAGCGGAGTGTATACACAAACACAAATTGCAAATCAAGATTGTTTTTGTCTGAATGATTTATTATCACGATTCCTAGGTTCAGGTACCGGGAGTGATTGTAGGAGGACCATAAGAGTATCTCCATTCTCCACAAGCCACGCATCTTGCTATCTCAGTGCTGTTGTCTAGACTGCAAAATTTGCAAGACCAGACTTTGAACTTCGTTGCTCCGTTGCATTTACTATTAGGTGTTCCACAAGCTTCCCATATAAGAGCTCTTTGCTGCAGTAAATACACACTCGTAAAGAAGAGCAACCAAATAACTATATCACTTCAGAAATAACTATACGTGAAACATGTGTAGTTACTTGAAGATTAACGGATTATATGGTTGGTTGGTTGGTTGGTTGGTGATGCATAACATAAGCAGGTTTAAATGCCTAGTTAAGCATAACATAGTTATATATAATGTGAACATGATCTGAAATGGAAGCAGCAAGGTTTTTTACCTTATTTAACAAGGTGCATGTGTCACACTGCCATCATGATTCGCCTTTCTGATGTCGAATCATGTTCTGGTATTTCTGACATCCAACGAACCAGTTGTGGTTTCGGAAGGCCCCTGGTGCTCTAGTGATTTGGATCCACACCATAAGTCGTCATGCAGTCTCCTCTCTGCAGCCATAGCAGCCGCTTGAACTGGACTTGGCACGGTTTTAATGCTACTGTCACCACCAAGGCGTATATGCCCATGGGGTAACAGAGCTTCACTTCGAGACCTCTTTTCAGCAGCCGCTAGAGCTTGCTGACGTAGAGAAGATGACGAGAATATCCACCCAGTCTCTTCCCAGGGAGATCAAATCCTTGCCCAGTTCCAATAATGCCTTTGGCCATAAGTTCTTCACATTCCTAAGAAAATGGTGAATTTGAACCAGATGAGCATACTACATACATAATCATTAGGAATAAGACAAAGGGATATATGCTCGATCCAAATTAGCTGAGTATTTTCACAACGAGAAGGAATAAATTAAATTGCTGCTGCAGAACATTCAATGGTTAAACAGCACAGCAACCTTTCTCAATTCGTCCAAAAGCTTGTAGAAATCAGCATTATGAGGGCCATGTTCGTTGTGACAAAGCTCATGCAGCATTGTGTTGAGAATAAGATCATAAGGGAAAAAATCCCACTCGTTGTTGGGTCTACGCAGTCTCAACTTCACCTCAACCCCTCCTCCTATATTTAGCCATAAAAGAGATGGATTAGATGGACTGCAAGTCAAGAATATGTATTAGCCAGCAAGCAAAGCATGACAAAGATGAAAAAACATCCAAAACCACAAATGGAAGTTTTGATCCCACCAAAACTCAGACAGGACCTTCACTTTCCATTTTCTCTTCCTCATGATAGGTTGCACTTGCTTTGCCACTCTTTCAAGAATTTCCCTCGCCTCATCCTCACGAACCTTCTTTAGAGGTTTGATTTCCCAGACTTTGTTAAGATCATTCAAGTCCATAAGGATAGCACGAATTCACAACTATAGTGATCAAAAGGCAAATTGCAAAAAGTTAAACTAAAATGATTTGTTGCTAACTAAACTACTTACTCCAAACTATTCACAAATTAGCACATATTGGCCTCATAGTACGCATCAAGCATGAAATTCACCATAAATACAATAGGCAGCTGCATCATCACTATTTCTAAAATGCAATGTACTCTAACAAAATTTCCAGAAACTCAGTAATTTTGAATTTTGAGTCTAAACTCAACATTTTGAAGCACAAATAGCAGAACATATTCTTCATATATAGATACTCAAATGAACATTCCAAATCCACACCACTTTTAACTAAATGTAGTCAAACATATCCACTTTTCCTAACAAAATTTGATCACTTTTTCTGCATCATCGTTCTACATTGAGACATGTCTTGCTTTAATTACACAAGTGATCACCGATTAAATTAATGTGTATAACAGCCCACAGCTTATGCTTCCATTTTGGTAAATTTTCCCTAAATAAGCATATTTTCTGTAAATTCCATCCGAATTAAAGCAAAACAACTACATCACATTGCATATTGTAGATCACAACATAATTAGATGACACAATACAAAATATCTAATTGAAGAAATACAGAAGCTTCAGGACTGGAAATACCTGGAAATTACGACTGAAAATCACAGACACTCCAGCGCAAAAACAGCACTGACTTGCCGCAAACATTCAGATAAATTGTCTATATCCAATCGATTTTGCTGTAATAAATATTGAAAATACGTGGCCGATGGGATGTTCTTATTGAGCAAGATGCCAAGAAAAAATTTCAAGATTAAACTCATTTTTGTAGGCCAAGGCCCAAAATGGAGAATTTGGGCTTTTCTTTTTTCTTAGGGATAATCTCTTTTTCCATCAATGAACAATTCAAGTTTCATTATTTCAGAATTGTGTTTTTTCGCCTGTTGGAGTATGGAACGTGAAATAAATAAGTACAATTATAGTATATATTTAGGCTTAACTCAATTCTTATTATGACTATAATTAAATATTTAATGTCCACTGCTTGATTGAGGAACGGAGGAAGCAATTCATATATTTATTGGTTTATAGTATTTGTGACTACTTTTGCGATTATTTTCTAATATTCATAAAAAAGTGTATTATTATTATATTGACTCATCAAGGAAAAAGTACTATATTTCTATATTATTATTATATTTACGCATCAAGTAAAAGGGATGGAAAAATTTAAAAAACCATAAAGTGCATTATTATTATTATTATTATTATATTGACTCATCAAGGAAAAAGTGTATTGTTATTATTTGCATTATTATTATTATATATTTACCCATCAAGGAAAAGGGATGGACAAAATTAAACAACAAAAGAAGCCAAAATAGCATGATGTATAGATAGGTTCATAGTCATTGCGCAAATTCCACTAAATGAGTAATGAAGCTGTTTCATTTAATTATTCTTTTGAGTCTCCAAATCTTCTAGGGGAATATTCGTAATGCGTTAAACAAAAGTAATTTAAAATCGGAGTTTGATATTCTCAATTGTAAATGGTCACATGACTAATTAATTTTTTCATAACCAAATGTTTAAACATCACATATGATATGAGTAGGGCATAAGTAGATAGTGACCCTTATTGGAAAGTAAAACAGTATCCCACGCTAAATATCATACAGGCAAGGCAAAATTACTTTAATAATGCTAATTTACTATACTTGAGTACGTAGTTAATGCCTTTTGCTATAAAAAGAGTGCAATTATAGGACTCTATTAATTTCGGAGTATATTAAAATGATACTATATTTTATTCACTATCAGTCTACATTTCCATATGACCAACTACTACTTGAATGTGAATTTTCGTCATGGCATACGCATTAATTATTTTGTTATTAAATTAAATTTAATCTTTAAATTCTTTTCGTAGTGCCAAAATCATATTTTGTTTATTTAATTTAACATGCCCTTACTTCTACATGTGCGAACAAATACAAAATAGAAAATTTACATCCACTCAAATTTTCCAAGTATAGTGGATCTTTCAATATTTAAATTAACAAACTACTGATTGAGTTTGATAATGTTACATATATTGAAATGAATTCGAACATAAAAAACATTTGTAAGGTGTGAAATACGGAGTATAAAACTTCTTTATACAAATTTTTACAACAAGCATCACATGACAATATGTCATGAAACAACAAAGCCAAATTTGTGAATTATACCAACAACATGCAATGAATTTACTTAAATTATAGTAGTAGTAGCAGCAGTAGTAACATGCAATGATTTACTTAATTATAGTAGTAGTAGTAGTAAATATTTTAATCATGGTTAGTGTACAATTACATATTTACATTTGACACAATCTTCCACCTATATCACTTGGCTAAGGGTCTAATTGTAACTTAATTTTATGAAATAGAATACTCTTATTGCTTTAGTTCAGTCTACAGTAGTGGTATTTGTTTTATTTTACACATTTATTTTGATTATAATATCTAAAAAATTATTACTTTATAGAATTTACTTAAGAATTAAAGTTTATTTTGTCATTTTCTTAAAATAAGTGAATTAAACAACAAATCGAACTTTAGCTCTTATAAATTTAATAATGTCAATACTGACTACTCAATAAGAATTTAAGGTATTAAAAACAAAATAACGCATCACATTAAACGCGGATTAACTGAGATTGATGCTTAAGAATTATGAGTTGATAAGATAAAACAAATGGTACTAATTTTCAATAATTAACAACAACAGTACATTAGGTAGTGGATTATCACATTGTTTTTATCCAATAATTTATAATTATTGTGTTTATTATTTTTTATTTATGGATAAAGACTTGAAGTCGCCGGAAATGTCTATGAAGTCTTGGTTTGGCCATATTAAAGTCATGATGTCAATTAAGGCTGTTATCATTTTAATGATAATTACTTATAACTTTTGATTTCAGGCTGTTATCATTTTTAATGGTAATTAGTCATAACTTTTGATTTCAGCCTCCATATAATTATACTACGATACACGCTTGAATTCAAAATAATAGTGTGAGCGAAGTGAACTCAAAGCTTTATTTTAGAAGTCAATCAATTTAGTGGTAAAATCACAATTTTTTGTAAATAAGCTATTACAGATATTTTTCCTTGTATAGGAGTAATGAATACCAGATTTTTCCTCATTAGGTGATTAACTTATCAGTTTCATATTGTTTTTCGCTTTGCCGTGAATACATGTCTCAATTATTTTTTATTAATTTTTAATAAAAAGACTTTACATTGCACTAATTTATTTTATTACTCTATCCATCCCCCAATAAGAGTCACATTTTACCATTTTGGTTCGTCCCACAATAAAAGTCGCACTTCATTTTTACCATAAATTATAAGTAGGTCTCACATTCCACTAACTCATTTCACTCACATTGTATTATAAAATTAATATAAAAAAGTGTGTCTCATATTACACTAATTTTTCCAATTCACTGTTTTTTACATTTCTTAAATCAGTGCCCACAATAAAAATGACTCGTATTATAAGATGGAGAAAGTATTTATCAATAATAAAATTAATTATATAAAAGTGTCGTGGTTCTTATATTATGCAGTAGTACTAAAACTTTTTTCCAATAACATTTCTATATTTATTAAAATTCAAGCTGAATTTATTTTTTTGGCAAAAATTTAGTGGTACTAGTAATTTAAAATATAGTGAACTACGTGGGTGGTCCCCTGCGGTGCACAGCACTGCTGTGCACACTCACAAAATAATTTTTTAATAATAAAAAAAATATATTTTTTTATTCTCCCCTGTGTGCACAGCACAACAGGGGATCCAAATCCGTGAACTACACTAATAGTCCTTGATCTCATCAAAAACTGCATTATTGGTCCCTAAAAAATTTAATATCATTTTTTGCCCCTAGAAATTACATTTTTGGTACCTGTTGGTCTTTTATACCCCTCTATATTTGAAAATTTTCTTAAATGCCATGGAGGGCATTTTTGGTATTTAGAAATTACAATTTTGGTATGTCTATTGTAACACCCCGACTTTTTTCTACCTTTCTATTGTGTTCTTGAAAGGACCGTCGTTTGTGCACTTGAAAATTTTTCGACCTTGTTTCTTTTGTCGAGAGAAGTATTTCACTTTTGGGGCCAAACAATTATTCTTTAAGCTAATTGAGGCTTTCTTATGAACTGCTATCCTTAAATGCTATTCTTAATGTTTATCCCTTGGTCACGATCGCCTCGTTTGTAACACCCCTAGTATGGGTGGTCGTGACAGAGTGGTATCAGAGCTTCGTTCTTTCGCTCTGGTTCGAGAGTCTTCTTTCACCTTAAGTCTAGAATAGTAAACCTTAAACTGGAAGTGTAACGCCCCGTTTTTCTAAACCTAATTTGTGAACCTAAATTACTTGTTTTAATGGTATTAAATCTGCGAAGTCCGTGAATTGATTGTTGGCAATTAATTGTTGATAATTGGGGATTTGTGAAATAATTGATTATGCGATTTTAATCAATTCCTGTCCGTGAGGAATATTTATTGGACTCAATTCCGTGTTGGATCCGATAAATTAAATAATTGATATAAAAATCTAGTCCGTGATAAATAAATTATGGACTGTACTTTTTAAAAATAAAATACAATGGGCTGTAAATTAATATAAACCAACTAAAATAAAATATCTCTAATAAAAGATTTAATTAAAGATTGTACATAGATTTTCCTGCTCCGTAAAAGATTATTCCTCCTCCGTAAGCTGCCAATAAAATACCAAAAACAAATCAAATTCCTAACTAAAATCACGCTAAAATAAAAATAAGGGATTTGAAATTATCCCCCATAACCCACGTAAAGACCGTCCCACACCTCTCCCCAAATCTCTCCAACCTCTCCACCAAATCTACCACTCCTCTATAATACAGATTCACTCTTCGTTCCTTTCTTCCCATCTCTGCAGCAAGCCTTCTTCTTCACAACTGCAATTCAAGGTAATCTTGCAAACTCATCCACCTCTTTACACGATTCTGACTTCCAAAACCAACTCATTCAATTCATGGCATTTTTTTTAGGACCGAACAAGAGGATCAAGAATCATCATCTCCAAAGCCTTGCAAATTCTGAAACTTCGTCCAGTCACTGATTGTTCAAGGTATACACCCTCCCCAACCAAATTCGTTTTGAAACTGCTGCATCTTTACATCAAATCTGTAAATTTACTTCATAAATCGGTGAATCTACTTCTTAAACTAGTAATCAAAAGAAAACTGGAAAAAATTATAAAAGGAGCGAACTTTAATGAACTGGAATCGAATCTGAGAAACTTAACTTGCGGGGCTGAACGGGTTGTTTCCGGGATGTCGTGAGGGCTGTTCGGAGGGAAACGGCACTGTTTCGGGGGGGTTTCGGCTGCCGGCAGGCGCGGGAGCAACCAACGGCGCAGCGGCTGGAGCCGCGAGTCGACGGCGGCTGTACGACGACGGCAGCAGCTCCCGGCAGAGACGGCGGCAGCAGCTCCTCGCGGCGGCGGCGCGACGGCGGGCAGCGACAGTAGCGCTCCTCCCGGCTGGATCGAACGACGGAACAGCAGCGACGGCAGGTGGAGGAACTTCTCCGATTCGCCGAGAGAGAAAGAAGAAGGAAGAAGGCGTGGAGAGAGAAAGAGAATAGGTAGAGGAAGAGAGAGAGTGTAGATGATGGAGTGTAGTTGGGCTCATTTAGTTTTTCTTTCTTTGAAATTGGGCCTCTTAACAAAAAAAATGGTGTTTATTAATTGGGCTAAGGAGTAAAGTGCATTAGTTGTTGGGCCATTCTAATCATATTCTAAGTGGGCCGAGAATTTATAGTTGGGCTGGGAATAAGAGTTACTCGGGCCAGATTAATTTAAATCCTTGGGCGATGAATAAATTTAATGGTTGGGCTTAGATTTTTTTTAATTGAAGATAAAGTGGAGGAAATAGTTAAGCCGTGGACTTTTAATTAATTGGTTTTGGGGCCTTTTGTTTTTAATTGAATCGAGCTTAATAAATTATTCTGGATGATCAACTTAAAGTTTGGGCCTTCTTTAGTGGGGGTATCGATTAATTAAATTAAAGACATAAGGTGGGAATGAATTAAGTTTTGGGCCGATAAATTAATTATGGGGAATTATTTAAATAATTTCCGGATAATGTGGAAGTTTAATGATTTTTATCCTATGTTCGAAATAGATAGTTTTGCAAGGGAAATATTTTCGATAATGAATTCATGTGCTTAATTAAATATTAGGATTTAAGTCTAAATCATTAAAAATATACGGGGAGTTAACGGTGGAAATTTGGGAGCGTAAGCGGCCGTCGAATGATCGAAAAATCGAGAAAAAGGAGATAAAAGATTTAAACTATGGTGCATGCATTTTATTTAATTAATTTGAAAGTGTGTTGATTTATGTGTTATTTTAATTCTAAAGGTGATATCTCGCAAGGGAATCGTGATCGCAAAGGAAAGAAAATAGTTTTGGAATAAGCACTCGAGGTGGGCTTCTTTTCTACCCTACACTGGGTTTTTATTTTACTAAACTCTCTTACGTATGACAGTGGAGAGATAAGGGTGGTTTAAAATGATTTTATCATGCCGTGATTTGTATTTTACGTGCCTATCTGATGTGGCTATGTGCCATTGTTATATAAATCGAATTCAGGTCCACGTGGGGCCGCAAACCCTACCTGGACTAGTGTACACCTATGGTAGATCGTGTGCTAGCTACGGGCTGGCCGGTCTAGTGGCTTGGTTTGTGGCCACATTCCAAGTCATGTATTGGCAGATATGGCGAACGACTATGGGAAAATGACTGATCAGTCGAATGTTGCAATGGGAAATGATTTTAAGTGCCTCGGGTATTTCTAAAGCTAAACCCCGATGGTTACTTGTGAATGGCATGATAAATTTCTCTTTATTGAAAATGTTTTCGGCATTAGCCACTGGGTATTCTTAAAATACTCAGCCCTGCATGTGTTTTCCTTATGTGCAGGTTGAGCGGCGACGAGGATGTGGTGGTGTTGAGCAAATGAAACTTAAAGATAATATTGTTGTTTCGAACCTTGAGTGTCGTTGTGTCTTCACACATGACGTCACTCTTTCTCTTGGTCGTTTCCGCTGTGATACTGATTGCACTTATTATTTATTGGGCTTACAGACTTAAATTGTTGGATATTGATTACTTGAAATTTCGTTGGATAATATTAAACTCTTGGTTATTTAATTGGATGGTCAGACTTGTGATGAAAACCCTAATCTTTTGGTCTTTTTATTAAATTCTCTTAATCACGATCGCCCGCATTTATTAACCCTAAAGGGCGGTCGTGACAGGAAGTGTCACGAAGGCTCAACATCCAAAGCATCACGCTCAACCAAAGAAAGTGAGGTATGTTTTAAGTTGTTGAAAGAATGTGAGATCGATGTATGAAATTGATGATGATATGATGAGGATGTTTTAGCAAGTGTACGCATGTGAATGAATGTTATACGTGAAGCTGAATTTTGATGATATGATTATGTGGAATATGAGTACGATTGACATGAAAATTTAAGCACGTGTTATATATGTGAACACGATGTTGTGATAGTATGATTATGTGAAGTATGCGCATGATTGACAAGATGATCTAAGCGCGTGTGGTATGTTAATCATGATATTGTTATGGTGGGATTATATGGAGCATGAGCAAGACTAGTATGATGACTAAGTATGTTTTATATGTGTGAAAGTACTACGACGTGAGTTTGTCAACATAGGATGATGGAGTGTTTTACATGAAGGACGAAAGTTGATGAGTTGTTTTGAGAATGTTAAAATTTTTAGAAAATAAATGAGTAATCTAAGAATGTTGTTTCAAACATATATGTGAAGTGCATGAGTGTTTTGTTTGGAATACAAATGTTTATATTGTGGAAAGTTGTTAAAATTAAAAAATATATATATAAAAAAAAATATCTTTGAACTTCAAATGAAACATGTTAGTTCTTTCTTTTGGGAAAATTAATTGATCAATAGAAAATGTTGTGTTTATGATTTGTTAAAAAAAATAAAAATACATTTTCAATTGGAAAATTGAGCCATGGAAGTGTGATGTTATATATGTTATGAGGTGCGAAGTATGAAGCGTTACTCTATGGAGTGTTTTATACGAGTGATGAAAGTTGATGTTCAAGTATGTTTTGAGTTTGGAGTCCAAACTTTTACTCTAAAGATGAAAGTGAGATGTGAAAATTTTGAGGAAAGTGTGAGAGTCTGAAGAAAATTTTATTTCAAAAGTTTTGAATGATAATGAGAAGTGTGAAAGTGTTTTGCTTTGAGATGTTAAAATGTCGTGTGTTATAGTACTTGTTGTGATATTTTGTTATCTACGAGATGATGAAATGTGTCGTGAACTTAGAGTGCCGAAGATGTAGACCTAGTTGACCACGCGGACCGTAGTTCTAATTTGAAAACTCACATATTGCTTTCCCGAGCGATGCAAACGAACGAGAAGTTGGAAGAATTACGTGTGAAGGTGAAAGCCGAGAAGCTCGATCATTATCGTGAGGAGGCGGATAATGTTTTGACGTACGATGGACGATTGTGTGTGCCGAGCGATGAGGCGCTAAAAGATGAGATTTTAAGTGAAGCGCACGACACGCCTTATACTGCTCACCCCGGAAGTACGAAGATGTATCGAGATTTGAAGCAACGTTTTTGGTGGAATGGGATGAAAGGAGACGTAGCGTCACATGTAGAATGAAGTCTAGCGTGCCAACAAGTGAATGCCTTACACCAGCGGCCATATGGGAAGTTGCAACCACTCGAAATTCCCGAATGGAAGTGGGAGCATATAGCCATAGACTTCGTGATGAGTTTGCCAAAGTCACAAAAGGGCAACACTGCGATTTGGGTGATTATCGATCGACTGACTAAAAGCGCGCACTTTTTACCGATTAAAGATCACCTATGGATCGGACAATTTAGCTAAGATCTACGTGAGAGAGATTGTACGTTTGCATGGAGTACCAAAGACTTTTGTGTCCGACCGCGATACGAAGTTCACATCAAAGTTTTGGATGAGTTTGCAACGAGATTTAGGCACGCAATTGAACTTCAGAACTGCTTATCACCCGCAATCGGATGGACAGTCAGAGAGGACGATTCAAAAGCTTGAAGATATGCTACGAGCCGATGTCTTAGATTGAAAGGAAAGTTGGGAAACTGTTCTGCCGTTGGTTGAATTCGCCTACTACAAAAGCTACCAAGCGACGATCGATATGGCTCCGTATGAAGCTTTATATGGCAGAAAGTGTCAATCCCCACTATATTGGGATGAAGTTGGCGAGAGGAAGATGTTAAGACCCGACGCTATAAAGGAAATGACCGAAATTGTGCATCAAATCCGCGCAAGGATCAAGGAAGCTCAAGATAGGCAGAAGTCGTATGCTGACGTGCGTCGAACGGAAATCAAATTCGACGTTGGTGACAAAGTGTTCTTGAAAGTATCCCCGACGAAAGAAGTTGTGAGTTTTGGAATGAAGGGCAAGTTGAAACCACGCTTTGTAGGATCGTACGAGATATTCGATGAAGTAGGTCCTGTAGCGTATCGTTTGGCGTTACCTCCCAGTTTTGGGAATGTACACAACGTGTTCCATGTGTCGTAGTTGCGCAAGTACGTGTTTGACCCCAAGCATGTGATTCGTCAAGAGGAAGTGATCCTAAACCCCGACATGAGCTACGAGGAAAGGCCAGAGAAAATCCTAGATCGGAAGATACAAGAGTTGCGAAACAAGTCGATAGCATTCGTGAAAGTGTTGGAAACACCATGGTTCCAAGGAAGCCACGTGGGAGTTAGAAGATGGAATTAAAGAAAAGTACCCCGAGTTGTTTATGTGAGATGATCAAATTTCGGGACGAAATTTCTGTTAAGAATGGAAGAATGTAACACCCCGACTTTTTTCTACCTTTCTATTGTGTTCTTGAAAGGACCGTCGTTTGTGCACTTGAAAAATTTTCGACCTTGTTTCTTTTGTCGAGAGAAGTATTTCACTTTTGGGGCCAAACAATTATTCTTTCCTAGCCCAATTTGAAACCCAATTGTTACGAGCCCAAAATGATACCTACACGAAAGAATAGACCACGTATCAAATACACTTTCGATATCAAATCAAGACGAAAAGTTGGATAAGAACCGCGTCACATCATGCACGTTTTCCAATTGGATAAGAATCACGTCACATCAGGCACGTTTTCCAATTGGATAAGAATCACATCACAGCAGGCACGTTTTCCAACACCGCATTAATTACTCGTCACATCGAAACGGAAAGACGTGAATTTTTGTCTTTTATGAAAAAAAATTTCTATAAATAGCACCTCCCTTCATTTCATTTCTTTGACGTCAATTTAGAAATCCGAGAGAGAGAAAACGAGAGAAGGAAAACCGAGAGTTATAAGAGAGGGAGAGAGTGCCGCCGGAGGCGGCGACGGTGGACGGCGGCGCTGCGGATCCGCGGCGGCGGATTCGTGGCAGCGGCGGCAGCGGTGAAGGGAGAGGGACGAATCGTGTCAACGTTTGTTTCTACCATTCGTTTTTCTTGATTCAAGAAGGTATAACTAAGATTTTCTTCTCATCTCCTTCATTGAAACTTTATTCTTGAATCCTACATGCATATAGAGGGTGTATGAATCATAGATCGCAAAGTTAATCGTTGGGAAAGTGAGTTTGCTTGAGAACTTTGATAGTTATGTGATTTGGATTAAGTTGTGTGAAGTTTGGTTTGAATCCTTGGTAAATGATCTAAGTTTATGTGCAAACATGTTAAGAGAGTCTTATCAAGCATGATTGTGTGTTATAAGCATGAGAAAATTTTGTTTGGATGATTGTGGAAGAAACTCAAATTTCGAAATATTGAGTATGAAATCTGTGGTGTTCGGACAGTGGATTCCGATGATTGTGGACCAAACGATCGAATTTTTGTATGAAAATTTTACTTAGTTAATTTAAAGGTATTTTCTGTGCCTCGTATAAATTTCAGCTCTTTTTGTCAAGAAATGAATTTGTAAAAAATGTTTGAAGTCGACTGCGCAATTCTGCCATAAACTGGTATTCTCGGCCAGAATGTTTCGAAATCTGTTTGACCGACCAAATGACCTCCGTTTGATGTGATTCTTGAACTAGATGAACATTTGAAGTGTCTTCTGAGTCTTTTGAAAATTTTAGCCTTATTGGACATCGTATGAATTTATGGTGAATTTTTCAAATGAACTGCGCAGTGCTGCTAGAATTTTTTTATGTTCCGATCAGAGACTTGCATAAATGTTTTGACTGACCAAATGATATGATTTCGGCGAGAAATTTTAACTGGGTGAACTTGAATGTGTCTAATGTGTTGTGACCAAATTTTAGCGTCATATGAGGTCGGAGCGATTATTGGTGAATTTTACAAGCCAACCGCGCAGTTCTGCCAGTTTCGTTGTTATGTGAAAATATCTTTTGTACTAAGTTTGATGAATTATATGATGCATGTGTGATTTGAGAAAAGTATTATGACATGTCTTTCTTGTGTTAGTGAATGTTGGGATGGGTGAGAGAACGATAAAAAAAGGGGAACAATAGGACATGCATGATAATATAAGTTTACGAAATGCTGATTTGTGTTGTCATTGGCAAGGGTGATTGAGTATACGTGAGCTCGAGGAACGAGGGTTGCCTTAATTGGATATTGAATGGTTTAAGCAAACGAGGTGGGCTTTCTTTTACTAAACTCTTTTACGCTTTCAAAAGTATGATTATGGAGAAATAAGGGTGGTTTAAAGTGTTATGTCATGCCATGTTTGTTTTGTTTATGAGATTGTTGCCTGATGCCTAGTTCGTCTGAGCTTGCTCCGTTAGGCTATATGGTTGTAATGAATGAATGAAACGAATTCGGGTCTGAGTAGGGCCGCAAACCCTATCAGGCTGTGTACACAAGTGGGATCGTGTGCCGTCCTTGCTAGTCGGCCGGTCTCGTGGGCGAATAGTGTGGCCACACTTTCGTCGCACTATGGAAAGGGAATGTGATTGAATGATTGATGAGAAAGTGGGGAGATTGATTGTCTGGCCAGACTTTGAAATGTTTTTGTGTTCTCGTGATATTTCTTAACTTCACATAAAACTCGAGATCACTGGTATGGATGACATAACTGTTTTTATGAAAATGTTTTCGGCATGAGCCCATTGAGTACAACAAGTACTCAGCCCTGCATGTGTTTTCCCTATGTGCAGGTTGAGCGGGATGTTGCGGTGGATGTTGAGTCGGCCTAGGGATTTTGGATGCGTTGTGTCTTCATACATAGGCGTCATCCTAGACTCTCTTTGAAACCTTATTTCCGCTGCTATATTTTTTAACTAAAATATTATTCTTTAAGCTAATTGAGGCTTTCTTATGAACTGCTATCCTTAAATGCTATTCTTAATGTTTGTCCCTTGGTCACGATCGCCTCGTTTGTAATACCCCTAGTATGGGCGGTCGTGACATCTACAATCATGCAATTTTTTTTAACACACATAAAACACCTTTTCGGATAGAAAATATTTACGTTTCTGATATTAGTCCATTTTATATCTTTACAAGATAAAACATTTTCTTTTGAATTATTTCACCTAAATATTTTAAATAACTACTTGAATAACGTAGATTAAGCTTTATAATGAAAAAAATACTATAGTTTACTTTAATATTTTTGGTAAAAAAATGTTACTCGCAATAGTTCGCTTTAATTTACATTAGATATAGTTCACTTAAATTTTAATTATTATACTTAAAAATATGTTTCATACTTTATTTTAATTAATGTAATTAAAATAGTTATTTTTCACTTAAGTATAATAACATTAAAAAATTACTATAATTCACTATAATATTTTTTCTTCTCAGATTTGAAAAAATTAAGCAATATTTTTAAGTGAAAATAAATTTCACAAAGAATTTTCTATAGTTCACTTTAATATTTTTATTAAAAAATGTTACTATTAGAGTTAATTTTTTCTTCGCAAACATAGAGATTGAGCTGTATAATAAATACTAATATTTAATTTTAAAAATAATTAAAGCATAATTAAAATATTTTATTTCTTATTTAAAATTTTGAAATTATAAAGCTTTAAATATTATTTAGTGAAAGTATAATTGAGTTTCTAAAAGAAAATGGTGAGGGAAGAAAAAATTTAGAAAATTAAAGGGAAAGTTGCAAGGTCTACCCTCAAACTATAAATATTTACACTAATGGTGCCTAAGGTTATTTTAGTCTTATCGTACCAAAACGATATAAAATTTTTTAGGGACTATTGGTGCATTTTTCGACAAAATCAAATACTATTAAAATAAATCTTTAAATAACAATTAGAGCATCCACAATGGTGTAGGACCTCCCATAGCCCTCACATAGCCTTCCCACTGCCACATCATCAGCACTAAAATTCTCCTGCCACATCATCTTGCCACATCAACTGGACATCAAATAGCCCTCACAAAGCCTATCCACATCACTAATAACAATTTTATAAATTTAATTTACAATTGTAGCAACATACGGAATTTAATTTACGAGATAAATACAGGAAAATTGAATAATACTATTAAAATTTCAAAAATACTTCAATCACGCCCTGACAGAAATACTTAATACATTCGAGGGCAGTCGTCTCACTGATGTGGAGGTATTCGTCCCAGACAGAAATACTTCATACATTGGAGGGCAGTCGTCTCACCGATGTGGAGGTATTCGTCCCACATGTCTGCCGAAGTGCCGTAGGCCAACTGCCTGATTGCCGCAGTGCACTTTTGAATAGGGGTGTGGCCGGGTTTGCCAGCCGCATCGTGCCTGAAGCGGAAATACAGATATCGCTCATCCAAACCGTTAACAATACTCATAAACAAGTCTCGCCTCATCCTAAAACGACGCCTGAAATGGTTGGCATTAAAACGCGGCTCCTCTGCGAAGTAATCTGTGAACAGACGCTGATGTGCAGCTACATGATCACGATCAACCACTTGTCGACGGCGGACAACTGGTCGTGGGCGAGGTACCGGCGGCTGCATATAACTCTGCATCCATCGATCAACCTCACGGCTCGTATAGGCATCTAGCTCTTCGTTCAGCATACGCTCGTACTCATCAACATCCCCATCACTACCACCGGCATTACTCATTTCTTAAATTGATCTTGTACAGAAAGAAAGATAGAGAGAGTACTCGTTAAAACAAGCGGTGCGAATGAAAATGACGTTCAAAGCGCGTATATATAGTGTTTTTGAAAAAAAAATTTAAAAATTAAAATCTGACGCTGATCCGGGGCCTACAATGGCGCCGTGAGGATCGGCGTTAGAACCGGCGTCATCACACGATTCGGCATGGCCACGCCGAAATTGACGCCGATTTCGCCGAAGCCGGTCGCAATGGTTCGGCGTCAGAACCGGCGTCGCGGTTTTGATGCCTCCATTGCTGATGCTCTTAGGCTTATATAGTACTCCCTCCGTCCCTGAAAATTTGTCCCAACTTTCCTTTTTCGTCCGTCCCCCAAAATTTGTCCCATTTCACTTTTACCATTTTTGGTAGTGGACCCCACATTCCACTAACTCATTCCTACTCACATTTTGTTATAAAACTAATATATAAAAGTCAAGCCCACATTTCACTAACTTTTTCAATCCACTTTCCATTACATTCCTTAAAACCCGTGCCCGGTCAAACCGGGACGAATTTTGGGGGACGGAGGTAGTATTATCTAAAAAACTTACTAGTCAATCACAGTTTCTCTTTCTCTTTCTCTTTCTCTTTCTCTTTCTCTATATATATAGATTCACAATTCATTAGCCCTTCACATTTTCCGCCAAAATCTCTGCGTCTTTCTATTTCCTATATTGACGCACTAATCTCTCACACACTACACACACTCATCTAGTGAGAGGAAAACACAAACGAAAAAAATGGCCGCAACACCCATTTCCTCCGCGGCAAACAAGCTGACAGACCAATCGCCGCCTCTTCCGCTCCACGCCACAGCCGCACGCCCCTCCGCCGCTATCCTTTCCTTCTCCAATTCATCCATCTCCATCCAGAAACTCGCAATCTCCGCCACCTCGAGGAATCTGAGCTCGCGCAGCTCCGTAGTCAGCGTTCTGAAGACGGCGAGGGAATCCGAGCAGGCGTCGCAGCCGCGGAATTCAGATCCGGAGGTGAAATCGCCGAAGCCGACGATTCTGGTCTCCGAGAAACTCGGAGGGGCCGGTCTCGACTTGCTTAGGAGCTACGGGGACGTGGAGTGCCTCTACAATCTCTCACCGGAGGATTTGTGCGCGAAGATCGGGGAGTTCGATGCGCTAATCGTGAGGAGCGGCACGAAGGTGACGCGCCAGGTGTTCGAGGCGGCGAAGGGGAAGCTGAAGGTTGTCGGACGAGCTGGCGTGGGGATCGATAATGTGGATCTGCAGGCGGCGACGGAGCTTGGTTGTTTGGTGGTGAATGCGCCGACGGCGAACACGATCGCGGCGGCGGAGCATGGGATCGCGCTGCTCGCTGGCATGGCGAGGAACGTTGCTCAGTCTGACGCTTCAATGAAGGCTGGTATGATTCGATTCTACCTTTTTTTTGACGGTGGATCCATAATTCTGTGCTGATTTTCAATGTTTGTCCTTTTCCTTTCATGACAAAGTTAGGTGTGTACAAAATGTTCTTTTCCAAATAGTTTAATGAATTGATGCTTGATACAGATCTGAATGCAAACATAGATAGAACAATCTGCTTTTAATACTTTTTGCCACCTAAAATAATCTTAGATGAATAAAATCTTGCTCTTAAATTTTTCCATAGTAAATGCGCGAAACCGGTAAAACCGCAGCTTTGTTGGTGGTTGGAAACATTTATCATGGTATCATATTTTTATGTTTAAACAACAGAGTCAGTGAGTGGTGTGGATTTTGAGGATAAGAGATTTTGAATTTCTCATTTTTGATATGCCAAATTTCATAGTGATATTACGACTATAGGAATCGTTTGCTATGCCTATAGTTACTTTGAACCACATTTTAAGTTTGTCTATGCAGTGCCCCTGTTCTTGAAGAAAATGAAGGATCATAAACTAAGATGAATATTAGACATAATATATGGGGAAATGGTGAATATTTGCCAACAGGGGACTATTTTAATCATTGCAACTTTAGAGTTGTATTTTATTTGCATCATCCATTTGACTTTGTTTGCTTGGTACTTGTACATAATTTCTTGGCTTCAAGACCTACTTGGATATTGCAATGCTGTTGACAGGACAATGGCAACGTAACAAGTATGTTGGTGTCTCACTGGTTGGGAAGACACTGGCTATCATGGGATTCGGCAAGGTTGGTTCTGAGGTTGCAAGACGTGCTAAGGGCCTTGGAATGCATGTTATTGCGCATGACCCATATGCCCCGGCTGATCGAGCACGCGCTCTTGGTGTGGAGTTGGTGTCATTCGATCAAGCCCTCTCCACTGCGGACTTCGTGTCGCTCCACATGCCTCTTACTCCTACTACAGACAAGCTATTCAATGACGCAACATTTGCAAAGATGAAGAAAGGAGTGCGCATAATAAATGTTGCCCGTGGTGGTGTGATAGACGAGGATGCTCTAGTGAGAGCCCTTGATGCAGGCATAGTTGCACAGGTTGAATGTCTTTTCATATGGTTGAATGTTGATTAATTTGCTAGTTTATGTTCCATTGTCCTCTGCAGTCATATTTGGAATTCATATCTAGCTATGGAACCTTAGTAGTTTTTCAATTCTTGTTTTTGTAGGCCGCCCTCGATGTCTTCACAAAGGAGCCCCCATCAAAAGATAGCAAACTAGTGCAACACGAAAACGTCACAGTTACACCACATCTTGGAGCTAGCACAAAGGAAGCACAGGTTTGAATTTTGTAACTTTTATCTTGTTCCTATTATTTTCCTGTGAGTGTTTTTGTTGCATAACACGCGCTCTTACCTTTGTTGCAGGAAGGAGTTGCAGTTGAAATAGCAGAGGCCGTTGTTGGTGCGCTGAGAGGGGAACTTTCTGCAACTGCAGTGAATGCTCCTATGGTTCCTCCAGAGGTAAAAAGAACATCATACACTCACTCTTGCCTCGAGATTTTCCTTGCATATCTGGTTATAACTTGATTTCCACCTCAGGTCTTGTCCGAGTTGGCTCCTTATGTCAATCTGGCTGAGAAGCTGGGTAGACTAGGCGTCCAGTTAGTTGCTGGTGGATGCGGAATACAATCTGTGAAGGTGGTCTATGGCTCGTCCCGTGCCTCTGACAACATGGACACGAGACTTCTCCGATCCATGATAGTAAAGGGCATCATCGAGCCTATCTCAGATGCCCATATCAACCTTGTCAACGCAGACTTCATAGCCAAGCAGAAGGGTCTAAGAATCAGTGAGGAAAAGCTATTAGTCGACTCCTCTTCCGAGAGCCCCATCGACTCCATTCAGGTCCAGATAAGCAATGTGGGGTCAAAATTCGAGAGTGCATTGCTGGATAATGGGAACATAAGCATCGAGGGGAGAGTAAAGGACGGCGTGCCTCACCTGACACGTGTGGGAGCATTCAGTGTGGACGTTAGCCTCGAGGGAAATCTGATCCTCTACCGCCAAGTCGACCAGCCTGGCATGATCGGGACAGTTGGGACGATTCTTGGAGAGAGCAATGTAAACGTGAGCTTCATGAGCGTTAGCCGGACTGTGACGAGGGTGAAGGCTATTGTGGCCATCGGGGTGGACGAAGCGCCTAACAAGGAAACGCTCAAGAAGATAGGCGAAGTGCCGGCTATTGAAGAGTTTGTCTTCCTTGATCTCTGAACTTGGTTGTTTGTATGGTTTATGGAACTTTGCTGGGTGAAAAAACTTTGTTTTTCAGTGAGTCTAATAATAAAAATAGGCATATTAGGCTGCTGATTGCTGAAAATCTACAGTAAGCAGCTTCTCTACAGTTATGTTAACTTATCTGTTGTTGTTTCGATTTTAGATTAGTTTTGAGATGATTGAAAATCAGATATGTTGGCTGTTTTACTAGAAGAAAGGATTTGCCATGATTTTTGGTTGGAAACATTTTGATTTGATTCACTTTCAACAATTTGTGATAATATCACTTTAGAATTAGTATTGTTGTTTGTATAATTATGTTTTTTTTCTCTTGCGTGCTAATGCTTGTTTAGTATTCTGATTTGGTACACATTTTTGTTAATTTGGAAGAGAATCGACCTCCGGCGTGTCAAATCACCCCGGAAATTTAATTTTGTTATAGTTATTTAAACTAAGTAATAAACATTTTATATATGTTGGGACAGATTTGATAAAAAAAATTTGTACTCCAAGATTGTAGTATATTTTTTTTAACTATGCCAATGTTGGTTACATGTGTTTGAGCAGAATTTATTTGGTCTAAAAATGCTATACTAGGTGTTGCTAACTTGATGTTTGACTCAATTTACAAAATATTTAAATTTGCAGCTAACTACTAAAATCATTGTAAAGTAGTATGTACTTTGAAGAAAAAACTAAAATATTAAATAACACACACGTGAAAAAAAATCTCTGGAGGGAACATTCATGCATAGATCTTCATTTTTGTTGAAGATCCACCACCAACCATCATAATTGACATGATTATGCCTATTAAATATAGACATTATAATTGACATAATTATGAAATACTCCGTAAAAGAAATGAAGAACTTGAATGTGGACATATGGTCATATGGAGTACTATTTATTATCTGATAAATTCAAACTAAAAAAAATAAAATTCAATTAAGTTGGAGGAATTTGGACACAATGTCCCAATTGATTAATTACGTCATTCAGTATATATAAAGAATTCAAACCATAACATCATTTACATAGCCTAATTCTATTTTATAAAAAAAGCTATTGATAATATTTATTTTAATTGAATTTAAATTTATACACATCCAAAACATTTATTTTTACATAACCATTTTTAAAGTAGACATGAGATGGAAAAGAAGAATCTTTTTTTGTGTGTGTATATGTTGCCTTCATTTTGTGATGATCTCTACATCAATTAAGTTCTGCTGTTTAAATGCGTTTTTATATATATATATATATATATATATATATATATATATTTTGGTTTATGATTTCATTTGACAAGGTAAGATCAAAAGAAGAAGCTCATTTTTTGTTGCAAGTTATGCAATTTATAAGGTTGGTGAGACGACTCGTAGATGTTATGAATATGAAATCTTGTACGGTTTGGTAGTTTTGGGGGTAGGACTGGAGTTAGTAGTCGTGGAAAAAAAGATGACATTAGCAGCTTAGATGCCTGCCTTTTTACTAAAACAAACTGCAATACTGAATATTTTGAATCTGAATCTGAATCTGAATCTGATCCCCTATCCATTCTGTGGATACAGCAGGGATAGTTGTTGATTCCAATGCGAATAGGTGGTGTGGTGTGGTGATTATACACACTGCTTATTCAACGCTCTCCTTTTCATCAATATAACCATCACTTCATATATATGTGTGAATGCACTCAAACATTTTGATCTTTTTTACGCCGAATTTACTGATTCTTCTGTTCTGTTATAGAGAGAGGCATCTGCTTCAGTTTGAACTAAGATTTGATTTTTGTCTTGTTTTTTCCCCTCTTCACTTTATATTTTGTGTATTTTCCTGTTTTCGATGTTGTAATGGAAATAAACCATTCTCCCACTTCTTAAATACTCCTACTCCCTACTCCCTACTGTTACAAGTATAGAGTTCATGATACAAACATAACAAATTACTTTCAAAGAAGTCGATCTCTCCATTATATTCCGATGAGTCTCCCTGTCATCCCAAGGAACATCTTCTTGGTGGATCTTCTGGAGGCTGGCAGGTACGGGAGAGCGGCCCACCATCGTAGAAGAAGTCGAGGGTGGTGTTGCCATCGCCCAAGCTGGGATTCTTCACCACCAATCCCTGGCAGCTACGACGATGATGAGCAAGTAGACAATGCATTTTCTGCCTCTAGAGTCGGCGCGGTTCCAGTTGTCCCGCGATCAACAAAATAGTGTGTGTGTGTATATATAAACCGGTTACAGTTGCTAATATATATCCGATCTATAGTTTGAAGTTGTGCAAGTATCTGAGCAGCTATGTATGGATATGGCCATTTCGTTTTCTTCAGCTCACTTGAAGCCATGCTATGCCTATGCTAATGCTATGCTATGCTAGTGTATATATATATGTACAGGAAACGTACGGATGTTTCCAAACGCGAGCGACTATTTGTGTTTAGTGCGAATAAATTATTATTATTATTATTATTATTATTATTATTATTATTATTATTATTGTTATTATTAGTACTACTACTACACTACTACGTTTTAGTTTTACACTTTTTCATATATGTACAAGATTCTCCCACTCATTCATGCATTATTAATTTAATTGGTTTTCCTCAAAGTAATTAAACCTCCTCTCCGAGAGTTGTTTCAACTTATTATTAAATTTAAACTGGTACGTGTGGAAGCATCACCACCTCACTTCCTTTGCCCTTTTAACCATCACAATGGAGCCGTCGCCCATGCCTGCCATTCCCCTCTTTCACTAATCACTAGCCCAACGCATACACATACACATTTACTCTTTCACTAATCACTAGCCCAACGCATACATATACACATTTACTCTTTCACTAATCACTACCTCAACGCATGCACATACAAATTTACTCTTTCACTAATCACTAGACCAACGCATGCACATACAAATTTATAATCGTGCATTATGCAATATGAAATTATCAATACCCTAATGCAAAAATATAGAAATATTACATGCCAAACCACATAATATAGAAATACAAGTATGTACGTTAGGAGCTCTCTATTCTAGTTTTGAGGATAATGGTCTATATTTATTCATCCAACTTTTTGCATCTAGAATTCTTAAAAATTATGATAAAACTATACATTAATTATTTTAAATACATATTTTTATGATTTAAATCGAATACTTTTACATGCAGTGCGGTTATTGTTTTTTCGGTAACTATGATTAGCACAAATTATGATTGTTTTTGTGGGAATTTGAAAATAATATATGGAGTTTAGCGATTTTTGCATTGGGGTACTAATAATTTCATTAAAGTTAATAATATGCACATATAGTTATTGCGGGATGCCTAGCTAGTAGTAGAGTGGTTAATGCGGGATGCCAAAAATGTTTCAATTTGAGTCCACCGTGCGTGACGCTGCAATGGAGCCGTGGCCGGCGGGTCCACCTCTAAAGCAGAAAAGGAAGTTAACTGGTCATGCTTCCCTTCCACACCAGTTTATTAAATACTAAGTTGAAACAACTTTACTTTAATTAGCAAGAACAAGCAACACTTTAATGATTTACATAGTTTCAGGAAAAGCAAATTACTTACAAAAAAATGCATGAAGAAGATTCTAATTAGTTGTAGTATGTAGATGCATGAAAAAGTTAGTGCTCCCTTACGTTTGAAACCAACATTAACTAAGATAATTATATATACTCCACCAATTGATTATTAGCACTAAACAGAAATAGTCGCATTTGGAAACATCTCTCTTGTCTTAATTTCCTATATTTGCATGGCTGCAACTATGCAGTTAACTCTTTCTTTGGTGCCTCATCTTGTAATGTTACAAATCCAACAGTTGTAAAATCCTCTCTCTCTAATAATCCTTCATTGGCCTGTAATTAACTACTACTACTACTACTACTACTACATATTAATGTTAATTTTTCTCTACGGTGTTTTTCTTGATTTTTTTATTAACTAGAAGACCAGTTGCTTAAAGAAAACTAGGATAAAGATATGTAGATAGACGATAGTAGTGTCATAGTAGCTATGTGGAGAGGTATCATCTAAACATTAACTATTATTACACCTAGTATTGAACTAATATTCTTCTGAATTATAGTATTAGTACTAATTTAAAAGTCTCCTAAGATTTTTCGACCTTTCGAGAAGTTTGTGAAGCACTAAATCCAAGCAAAAAATTAGTTCAATATTAATTTTGTCTTCTTTAATTACGAATGAAAAGAAAACTTATTTAGATAAAATACAAGAATTGGTCAGAGATATCATCCAAGGTAACATATGGTATAAAATAAGCTACTCCTAAAGAAAAATTTTATACTGTAATTTGGTCGGTTAATGCATATGCACTTCACTATTTAATTATTTTTACAAATTCTATCTAATTAAACGTCAACCATACTTTGTTATAATAATATCTTGAGTAATTATTTTGTTTCTTACTTTAATTAAGGGGGGCAGGACGATTGCTTACAAGAAAGCTTTCATGGTTTAATAATGTATTAAAAGGGACACGAATTCATAAATAAGGGAGTATATATCGACTGACTGAGTTACTTACTCAGTGGTTTGATTATTCACTCAAGATATTTGACATTGCCACTATTATAACTATATTTCAATGTCACCAAATTCAAGCTGACTAAATCGAACACATATTAATTAGATCTCTAAAACATGAGTAATTACATATACATTAAATCCCCCTTCAAGACTTGTTTGATAAGTATTTTCATAATTATCAATCTTAGATTCTTCTTACTTGCCAAATATGCCTATTTCAAAACTCATCTTCTTCACCTTTCTTTTTCTTTTAGATCATTTCACCAACGCCACAGCTGCAAAGGTTGATGTGGGAATCATTCTTGATCTGCAGACACCTCTTGGAAAGATGTACAAAACTTGCATTCTATGGCCATCGAAGATTTCTACTCCAAAAACACTTACAAAACAATGATCGTGCCTTATTTCAGAGATTCGAGCAGTGATCGTCTCTGCAGCTTCTGCAGGTATGTATATTTATTACTACATTCTAAGCAAGTTATGGAAATTTGGTAAGAATTGAACTTCCCATGCAGCTATTGATCTGCTAAAAAACACTCAAGTGATAGCGATATTCGGGCCACAAGCAGATTTGGTGATAGATATTGGTGATAGTCCCAATAATCTCACCAGCAACGAGTCCGTCACTATCCCCTCAAGAATCTCCATACTTCATCAGATCTTCATGGTGCTCTGCTTCTCAAGCCAAAGCAGTTGCTGCAATCATCAACCACTTTGATTGGAGGGACGTTGTCTTAGTTTACGAAGACACCATTTATGGGATTGGACTATTGCCTTTTCTAACCGAGCGTTTGTTAGAGAGCAATGCTCTTGTCTCAAACATGACAGCAATCTTCGACAATGACCTGATTCTTGAAAAACTGTTCGAGCTGAGGAAGATGCAGACGAGGGTGTTTGTCGTGCACATGCTCCCACCTGTTGTGTCGCGTTTTTTCAAGATGGCACGGAGAGCTGGGATGATGGGGGAGGGTTATGCTTGGATCATCGCGGACGCGCTCACTAGTTTGCTAGACTCTGTGGATTCAGAGACTATTGAGGCCATGCAAGGCGTGGTTGGCGTGAAGGAAGAGGTTTCGCCAGGAGAATATGGAGCTTGAAACATCAAAACTGAACGTTTTTGGGTTGTGTGCGTATGACAGCATAACTGCTCTAGCGGAATCCGTGGAGCGCGTACGCGCAGATGCATCTCCGAGATTCAATAAAACGGCCGTTGGTAGAGGTAATTTGACAGATTTGGAAGCAATAGGGGTTTCAAATAGTGGTCCAAAACTTGCTCCTCTGCTCAGAAACTTCACCTCAAAAAGGGGTTGAGTGGGGATTTCATGATCAAGAATGGTGAATTGCAGCCTTCTGTGTTTGAGATCATGAACGTGATATGGGATTTTGGAGGGAAAATCAAGGGATTTCCAAGAGACTGAAGAAGGGAGGCGATAGTGGTGATATTAAGCATACGCTCGGGGCCGTGGTGTGGCGAGTGAAGCGGCGGCTGCGAATGCGAGGAAGCTGAGGGTGGGAGTGCCGATGAAGTGGCAGCTTGTGAATGTTTCAATAGATAAAGAAACAGGGAAAGTTAATGCAAGTGGTTTCTGCATTGATGTGTTTGAGGAGGCAAATGAGATCACTGCCTTATGCAGTTCAATTTGAATACATGCCTTTAAAAAATGCTGATCAAAATAGCACTATTTATAACTATGACAGCCTCATTCAACAGCTAGCACTCAAGGTGAATTCACAACTCACATTTGTATTCCCTTGTGTTAGTTTTGTTCTTCAAAGGACTAAAACTTTTTGACAGAAAGTTGATGCAGTGGTGGCAGATATAACGATGTCAGCCACGCGAGCACAGCAAGTAGACTTCACCATTCCCTACATAGAATCTAGGATTTCTACCGTTGTCCCAATAAAGGAAAAAGAGAGTGCTTGGGATTTCATGGAGCCTCTCACAAGCAAGCTCTGGCTCGCCATCGGAGCCACCTTCGTCTTCACCGGCTTTGTTGTATGGCTCCTCGAGTATCGCCTGAACGAAGCCGCCTCACAAGCAGATAGGGATGATTTTCTGGTTCGCCTTCTCAACACTAACTTTATCACAGAGTAAGTCCTACTCTACCGGTGATTTTACATTTCACATTTGCCATTTCTTAATCTTTGTCATTACATTTCCTATTTCACTTTTGCCATATTTAGCAAGTAGTTCCCACGTTCTACTAACTCCAATCATTTACAATTAATAATAATAATACTAATAATAATAATAATAATAATAATATTCATTCCTCTATGAAAATAGTTCTGTTTATGGTTGACAGAGTTTTCTTAAACAATTGGTAAAGAGATAAAAAAAGAGAAAAAAGTGGTTAAAATAGGAAATAGAAAGAAAAAAGGTGGTTAATTTTTTTTCATAAATAGAAATAAGACTAGTTTTGGTGGACGGATCAATATAGAAGCAAGAGTATTAAGTTAAAAAAAATTTATGTAGAATTTGAGCAGTATTTACTTTTGATGACAGGGGAGAAAGTGAAGAGCAGATTCGTGGTGATTGTGTGGCTATTTGTCGTGCTCGTGCTATCGACGAGCTACACTGCGAACTTGACATCTTTGCGCAGAGCGACTTCCGCAACATAACAATGAAGGGTAAATCTGTTTAGGGTGAGGGCAGTTTTGGGTTATACTTTATCAGACACTTGGAAGCTTAAGGTTTTCACCACCTTTGAACAGTACGTGTGTTTAGGCAGCAACAGAGGTGGAGTTGATGCAATTGTTGATAACTTGCCTTCGATTAAGCTCTTCCTCAACGACTACTGCCACAGATAGCAATTCTGGTTTTGGATTTGGCTTCCAAAAGGGTTCGCCGCAAGAGCAATCTTGGAGATGAAAGAGAATGGAACAACGGATCGGATTTCGAGAAAATGGTTTGGCGAAGCCGACTCGAGAAGGCTAACTGTCACCAACTTCGGGGGGCTGTTCTTGATTACAGGCCTATCTTCATTATCAGCTCTACTTTTTTGTACGATAATGGCCATGTTTGGAGCTTTTTTTAACATGAATTATGCTGTAATGTTGTATTTGAAATGTCATGAACTATGAAAGGTTTGGTTATACATTCTCCATTTTTATCACAATAGTCTATCAGTTTCCCTGAAAAGAAATACGGAGTAGTCCATTATTAATATATATATTGATGAAAATGCATATATATTCTGCACATTTTGATACATTAATATATGAGTAATTTTTATAAGTGTAACTAATGATTTAGTAATATTTATGGATTTTATTTATTGATAAAATAAGAACTTTTTAATATCTTAATTATATTAGCAGGAGTATTATTTTAGTTTTTACCAGATATTGGAAATTATGATATTGTTTTCAGATTTAGCATGCATGTTTAGGACGCAAACTATCAGAAATTTCCTGAAGAATAAAATTTAGCGAATTAAGACTAAAACATTACCTGTTTTGTCAAGATTCAGAAAAATATGAGCTAGAATTGGTCAGAGCTTCTCCTGCAAAAGAATACACGTCATCAGAATCTTCTATTGTTTTGATTGACAAGTCCACTATTTTTAATAAAAATCGAAGACTTAGTAAGCATAATTACGTGATCATTTCATGTTCCGAGATTTTTGTCAGTGCTATCTTTTTCCAGATTTGGAATTTTGCATGCTCATATGTGTATGTATATATGTAAGTGTTGCTTCATCGATCCCTTACCCAAGTAGATACATTTTTATTAGATTCTTAATTCCTTTCCAATGCAGAAACCACTCTTGTATTTGTTGCTTATGCTTTAGTATATGAGCTCTTGCGTATCTCCATTGAACAGTTTCAGTGCGCCTGCTGCAAAGGTTGATGTCGGAGTTATTCTTGATCTTCAAACAATTCACGGAAAGATGTACAAAACATGCATTTCTATGGCCATTCAAGAATTCTACTCCAAAAACACTAATTATAGCACTGTGATCGTGCCACATTTCAAGGATTCAAGCGAAGATGTTGTTTCTGCAGCATCTGCAGGTATATATAACTATAACATAACACCTCTTTTCCTTCAATACAAGTTTACATTTCTTGTCAACCTTTTCTGAATGCAGCCATTGATCTGCTGAAGAATACTCAAGTAGTGGCGATTTTGGGGCTGCAAACATCCATTCAAGCAGACTTTGTGATAGAAATTGGTGACAAAGTGAAAGTTCCAATAGTATCACCAGCTACGAGACCGTCTCTATCTTCTCACGAATCACCATACTTCATCACATCATCATGGTGCTCTGCTTCTCAAGCCAAGGCAGTAGCTGCGGTTGTGAAGAACTTTGGTTGGAGGGAGGTTGTTTTTATCCACGAGGATACGAAATATGGAAGTGGATTAGTTCCATTTTTGGGTGAGGAGCTGCTAAACGGCAATGCTTTTGTCTCATCCTAAAATGCAGTTTCTCCTGCTAAAAATGATGAGATTCTTCAGCAACTGAATGAGCTCAAGAAGAAGCAGGCAATGGTGTTCGTGGTTCACATGCCACCATCTCTTGCATCTCGATTCTTCCAAATGGCGAAGGAATCTGGAATGATGAGCAAGGGGTACGCGTGGATAGTTGCTGATCCGCTAATTAGTTTATTGGATTCAGAAGGTATTGAAGCAATGCAGGGAGTAGTAGGTGTGAAGGCTTATATCCAAAATCTGACCAAGTTAGTAGCTTCGTTAGAAGATGGAGGAAGAGGTTTTATGAGGAGAATCCGGAGATTGTAAGGACAGATCTGAATGTTTTTGGTTTGTGGGCTTATGAAAGCATAGCTGCTGTAGCAGAATTCGTGGAGCGTGGCGCAGATGCATTTCCAAGATTCAAGAAAATGGCTGGTGGAGGCGGCTTAACAGATTTGGAAGCATTAGGAACTTCAAATAGTGGTCCAAAACTTGCTCCATAAAATTTACTTTCTAAAGGGTTGAGGGATGGTCAGTTATAACCATCTGAATTTGAGATTGTGAATGTGATTGGTAATGGAGTGCATACTGTCGGATTTTGGACAGAACAGAATGGCATTTCGAAGGATCTTGCCATCATATGGCCCGGCAAAACAACTAACGTGCCTTATGGCTCGAGTGGGAGAAGTCTGAGAGTCGAAGTTCTTATGAACAGAGGGTTTAGTGAAATTGTCAATGTTGAAAAGGAAGGATGCAGATGGTGTTGTCAAAGCAACTGGTTTCTGTATTGATGTTTTTGAGGAAGTTTTGAAGTCATTACCCTATGGAGATGGACTTGCAATAGAGTATATCTCTTTTGAAAATGTGAACTATGATGATCTTGTTCAAGTGTTTCTACAGGTTTTTTTCCTATTAATCTCTTGCTTGTTTCAATGTCAAACTTACTAATTAATACTACTACTTCTCCAATGGCAGAATATTGATGCAGCTGTAGGAGATGTGACCATTACAAGTTACAGATCAAGATTTGTGGATTTCACTGTTCCTTACACAGAACCTGGACTTGCTATGCTCGTGCCAACCACGGATCAAGAGATGAAGAATGGTTGGATATTCATGAATTGGAACTAGCTCATGTACAACACTCTCAATCTTGGTGGATCAACAGCTCTGACAGATCCGTGGTTAAGATCAACAACTCTAACAGCTCTACAGGATTAATTATGACACTACAATTCATCGAAAAGTGATGTAGGCGGGAACAATCTTTGAAACGATAATCACTATTTTCAATAAACAATTACAAATCGATGCACATTTTTAATAATGTAACTACCATACACTATAATAAATATTTTGTGTTTTGTGTCTATAATCAAAGGACAACAAAGTCGAACTCACATCGAAGTTAAAAAAACACACAAAATTGGCAAAGAAAGTGCGTGAATATTATCTAAACTTGAATTCAAAGTGTATGAATATTAATAAAAACCCTTGAATTCAACTTGACGAGGTAACCGGGATAGAAGTTGTTGTATATGGCGCATATGAGCTTGTACCTGAGTCTCACTCATATGTAGACTACAAGTATTTATCTTTTGATATTCGACGCAACAACCTGAAATATAGGTCATCAATTTGACGATATCGGTTGCACACGATCCATGAAACTTTAACATTTTGAGACGTTTGTGTGGGCATCCATAAAAACGCGATGGTTCATAGATATAAATTTGCTTACATTCATAGTTGTCTGGGCATCTTTCATCAGTTTCATTCACATAAAACTGCATATATCCATATATGTAAGAAATCATAAAATGAGGAAAATATTATTTGACGACACTTTGAATTTATACTAATAGTATACCAACCTGGAATGTGAACATCTGAAGTTGAGGACATGCCAATATTATAGATGTTACCGGCACAAGACAGCGGTGCGCATGGATACGCGAAACTACAACGTACAACTCCTTTAGATTAGGCATATAAGGAAGCCCTTCCCTTAAAAGAATCTGCCAAATTAAGACAACCAGTGAACTATCATCAGCACCATCAACCTTATAAATGACAAAATGTATTAACAAACCAAACAATGCTAAAATGCATTAAACAAATGATGATATGTAGCATAACATTTTCCTAGCTAATTATTATATGTATATTAAGAAAAAGAGTAAAAAATTCAAAACATAATGATATTTGGGTAATTAAGTTAAAAAATCATCCAATGATTTCTCATTTGAGATATCATATGAGACAATTTGAACAAATTCAAATTTCATAAATGCTAGTTTTTAAAATGGAAGGACAGACTAAAATTTCACAAAACTTAATGTCTAACCTTAAGTTTTGAGTATGGGATAAACAATATGAGTTTTTGGAGATGGGAAGTAAAGCAAGATACTGTTGAAGCAACAACAGTATTGGCCGCATTATATCTTAGATTTGCAATTTCAAGACTTGCTATGGCAAGTCTTGGAACATTCTTGAACCGTAGGGCGCCTGGTTTTGCTTTGAAATAAACTTCATAAAGATCGGCAACAATTTCATAAAGAAGTGGAGCAGAAATTTCGACAACGAATTTCCTAAAGGTGCATCCACGTATCCGAAGAATCTCCAAATTGCCGGAGACATGAACATCAGACGTGAAAGACGATTGTGTGATATTGAGTTCCCTCAACATGGGACAACTTTTGAGGAAATAGGAGATGTCTTGACCACTCACTTTCATAGCTGCGAGAGATAGAGCCTTGAGATATTTCATAGGCCTCATCTCTCGCACCAAATCTTCTAACACAATCCCACTCCTTTCAGTCTTAATCATATTGTGGAAGTTTAAATCCAATCGCTCAACTTGTCTCGACTGCGCGAATTCAAGCCATTTGGTGATTGTGGCATGTGCTGATTTGTGCACATAAATCGAAAATTTAAACTGTTTAATGAAAAGGGCTTGATGTGATTCAAGAACCGAATTGACCATTTGGACACGGTGGCACTTGTTGGCACGCCATGATTTGGTATTGGTAAAAAAGGCGTGTGGGTCGCAAAAGTCGAGATTAGAAGTGTGCTTCCACGAATGCTGCCATCGGCGAGAAAGAAGGCTAGTGGCCGCAGCTTGTCTCAAGGGTAGGAAAGACAGTATGATGTATGTGATCTCATCAGGTAACTCACTGATTCTGTCAACCCTAAACCCTGATCCACACTACATTATAAAACCACAATTTAGAATAGTAATCATCAATATTTCACTACATTATAAAACAACAATTTAGAATAGCAATCATCAATATTTTTTAGCAATAAAAATCTAACCTTGATCTTTGTCCTCTTATTGCAGTCGGTATTGCAGTCGGTTCCATCCATCAATTTCGAGAATTCCCTAAACTCTGCTTATGCGAGAAAAGAAAGACCTAATTAACATAATACACAATTATATATGTGAATGTTTCAATTTATAGAAGAATAAAGACTATGCATAAGGAAAGGTAAATCATTCCCCTAGAAAGGAGAGAGATATTGAGGAGCGGCAATTGAGGGGGAGGGGGAGTGGAGAGGAGAGGAGAGGAGAGAAGGAGAGAGCGCCTTGGAGAGAAATAAGAGAGTAGCTATTTAAAAAGACTAGATATTTAATTTTATTAATAATACATATTGAATTTATAAAAATAAAACAATATGTATATTATACTCCACAAAACAAAAAAATAAAACTAACCATATATGTAACAATACAAATATAGTAAATCTATTATAAACTATAATGAGTTAATAAAATGAACGAATTTTCTAAATTTATATATTTTTTTCATCATATTTATAATTTTTTTTATCATCATAATTTCTTTTTCTTTTTCCTTTTCTTCTTAAAATAAAATATATTACCAACAATTTATTTATATATTTATTAAAATATAGTTGGACAAAAATTTTACTCTTATGTATTGTGGCTTAGATTATGGGAATAGAACAACTCAACTTACTACTATACAAACTATACATAATTAAGTAGATAATAAAATGAAGTATTGACCTAGCATCTGTACATTAATACAAAAATTTATTTTAAAAATACATAATGGGTCACCACAAAATAACACTTATAGATATTATCACATATATAATCTCTACCATAAACTATAACGTACTAAAAACATACTCCACAATGATTAAAACAATACATTAATATAGTAGAACACAAATATATCAAATAATCAACTACTCATTCTTGCCACAAAAGAAGAATCCAATTCCTCAATTGCCAGAAAAATTTGGCTATGGCAAATGAGAAACAGAAATGCTAATCTTCGCACCACCACGACCACTCATCTTCCCTTCCGATTTTTGCATATATGTATGACATTTTCACACGACATCACTATGGTAATACACAAATATAATTTGAACAATCAAATTCTATTGGAAACATCAGAAGAATTCTCTACAATCGACTATCATACTACCTCCGATGCCATACATTAGAACTTATCAAAATCGGTAGCATTCTCTCACCTATATGCATCTATGTATTTACAACATTTACGCACGACATCTCCATGGTATATAGAAAAAATCTTACCAAATTGCCCCTATGAGATAATTAAATACAAAAATCTTACCAAATTACTCCTTGACAAAATAATGTTTTGATTACATTTGTGGAAAAACAATGCATGAAAAGGACACATATTCAACGACGGAAAAAAAGATTTGCTTTGAAATATGCTTTGGATAAACCCTCTTTTATAACCTTCATCTATGGAGATGTATAATTAATTTAGTTTCTAAAACCTTTCACTTCCCATTGATCACAAAGAATTAAAATATTTATTTCCTTAATTATAATCCAATGATCGAATTTATGAGAGTAGCCGTTAAAAACGCTTAGTGCTCTGGCTCTTAATAATGACTCTAAATGTATCTTTAGAATGATTCAAGAATTGTGAAATTAAAATTGTTATGTGCAATCTCTATATTATTTCACATGAATAAGCAACCGTCCTTCATATATTTTTATGATAATAATAATAATAATATCGTGATATATTTTTCAAGTAATGATGTTATATAGGAATTTATGTCATAATAATGCCATCATTGGATACATAATGCTTATTATATGGTAATTAGTATAACAATGCATTGAATATTATTAATACAATTCTGACAGATACAATATACTTCTCTTACTGAAATTTAATTGATTAATATAGAAGGTAATTTAAATGCTAATTATAAGTAATTTAATATAATATTCTAAACATGACAGTTGCCGACATTAAATGGGTTCGAAGTGGAGGCTAGTTTAATAAAAAATTTAAATTGTATTTACATCCCTAGCATAAAAAATGACTATTCAAAACGGCCCAAACTCGGCTTTTATATATGTATAGATATAAAAAAAATTATTAACAAAGTTTTTTAAGTTTGAGTTATTATTATTATAATATTATTATTATCCGATACTTTATTCAAAATTGATTTCAGGTACACGGATACCTGACTCGAATATCCAATCCCGAATAACCAGGTTTCCAATTCTAATTTCAAATTTGATAATTTTTTTAAATATTAGCTACAAACTTTTTAAAATACAAACATGTAATTTAAATTTAATACAAACTTGAAGTACTAATACTTAAAAGAAAATGACTAAATTTTTAAAAAGTAACTCTAATATTTAATTACTTAAATTTTTAAACCCTATGACTATGACTATGAGTAGTTAGAAATCTATACATATATAAAAGTTGAGTTTTGGGACACTTTTTAAAATATTTATAAATTATGGGTATCAATTTGAATATTTATAAGAGTGCATAATCAATGTATCACAACATTCATATTCCACAATTAATATTACGTGTCATTATAGCTTTGACCACTAATTAATTTTTTCAATTTAATATTCAGTTTTCTAATGTATTTATCACATTTAAAGGGGACGTTTATAAGTTTTGTATTTGGAAGGTAAAAAGCATTTTTCATAATAAATGGAGGAAGTGAAAAGTTATGGAGAGGCATCTATATTTTACTATAAATATGTTGTTTGCTAGATTTTAATCATCATATTCCTATCGTTTTTCATAATATTCTTTGTTGAACTTTTGCATAAATTTGAATTGATTTTAAGTATTTTTCTTACTCTTTGTCAATATTGTTTTCTATATGATGATTTTTTTCCATTTGTTTAACATGAAATTAGTTGAATGCTTTGCATAAATTTTTATTGATTTTAGGAATTTTTCTTACTCTTCTTCAATATTGCTTTAACATGAAATCAGTTTTTTATATGAGGATTTTTTTTTCGTTTGTGTATTAATATGTTTGTTTTGCACCATCCCAATTCACCCATTTTTTCAATTTTTTGTGATTGGAGAATTGTTTTTTTTCTTTTGTTTTATTAATATGATTTTTGCTATTCTAAATTCACAATCATTTAATTTCCTATGACTTTATGCACTCTTTTTTTAATAATGTATTTGATGTTGCTGATAATTTTGATCTTATATATCTTTAAATCTACTAATTTTGAGGATTTAGATTTTTTTAATATCTTTTAAACCTACTGATTTTAGTAGATTATATTTAATATAGTCTATGACTTTCTTTTTTCTATTTTCCTTGACAATAGTTAGAACTATTACTATGTTATATCTTACAAGTTGAAAGATTTTTATATATATAAGTTTTAACGGTGGGTTAGGGTGTAAAATATCATTGTATGTTATGTAATCTTTACTCATCTATTTCAGGAACAAAAATCACCCCTCCAACTCCAAGAAATGGTATACTAAAGAGTTGATGAAGCGAAAAAAAGTCTTAACACACTGCGCGAGGAAAAAAACAAGCGTCGATATAGGAAAAACAAAAATATAGCATAAAACATTTAGTTTATTATTAGTTTATATTTCTTTATTTAAATGTAGTGAGCTAAGGTTATATATTTTTAGCTTTAACAATATGCTTTGATATAAAATATTGTTATATTCTTATTTTTTTTTACAAAAATAATTTGTGATTTATTTTGACTATTTTAACATTTATCACTAATTTAAGTTTGACGTGTTAATTTCAACTTTAGATTCATTGATTTTGTATTCTTAACTTGAAGTTCGCTTGGAATTTTTACTAATTAACTATTTTTTATACTAAAAGAGTTTACGAAATAAGGTAATTTTAAAGTAAATAACCAATTTTCATGTTTAGCGTTTAATTGTGTTCATTTGTGTCATTATTTTCATTTTTACATATTGTATGATATTTTTGGAACTCTCATGATCCATTTAATTTCTTTTGTAATGCAGGAATATTATAATAACATATCATTGAATATTTCAATATGTATAAAATAAAACTTAGGAGCTCAACAAGTATATTTTTTATATCTTCGTATTGTGTTTCACTATTGAACTAAATATGCTCGGAGCGTATGTTAATTTTGTTAACATAATTTAAATATAATTATTTAAAATATATATTTATTTATATATGATAGAGTCGTCTTTTGAGGCTATATTATAGGGATATTTTATTTTTTAAAAATAACAATTTATATATGCAATATTGGAAGCAATTTTTAGGCCTAGATATAAGAGACATGTATTATTTGATCATAATCGATGCTAAATTGCTAAACAACCAACAATTCTCCATCATTAATGTTAATGGAGATTTCGTACACTTTTTGAATGGTCACTATTAATCTTGATCAATATAAAAATTAGAGGATTGCCTGTAGTTTTGTAATTAGAGATTTCAACATAGAGATTTGTACTCTTAAGTTTCCTTAGTTACATTTAATGTTAAATATGAAACACATTAGTTATAACAAAACACTATAATTAAGAAATTCTAATTTGATTTAGTTTCAATTCTCCATCATTAATGTTAATGGAGATTTCGTACACTTTTTGAATGGTCACTATTAATCTTGATCAATATAAAAATTAGAGGATTGCCTGTAGTTTTGTAATTAGAGATTTCAACATAGAGATTTGTACTCTTATGTTTCCTTAGTTACATTTAATGTTAAATATGAAACAAATTAGTTATAACAAAACACTATAATTAAGAAATTCAAATTTGATTTAGTTTTTTATTTTTTAAACAATACACTATTATTCATGTTTGACAATTTTTTATTATTTATAAATTAGTTGTGATTCACTTAAAAATTAGTAAAGATTGTTATTTAAATTAATTATTTGTTTGGTTTAATATTATAAATAACAACTATACTAATGTTAAATTATGTATAATTCAAAAGTAATAAAACATCTAATATAATAAGTTATTTGAGCCTTCGTATAGTATTCCATTCCTTGCACCCGTGAAACACAATTATTTGATTAGATAGAATACAAGTCTAGCTTCAACAAAACACTACTTCGACTCCAGTAAATAATATCATTGGGTGAATCGATGCTTGATTCAGGTAAAAAAACATCTACTATCAATAAGGATTATCACGTAGGCCGACCCAGTGTAAGATATCGAATACATATCTAAAACCCTCAAAATTGAATAAGTGATCAACAAAGTAAAATTGAACTGGGACGGAGTGAGAATTTTATTGCTATTTGACTCATTTGTTGGTCATGATGAGTATATTTTAAAGTTAAGGGTTTATGATTTAGGTTTCAAGGTTTGGGTTTTTATTGTATAGGGTCACTATATTGCAATGAAATGAGACTCGATTAGGAGCCAGTGCAATCTTAAATTATAGCTTTTGATAAACAATATCTTAAATCGCATTAGGAGAAGTGGTAATTATACATTCTTTAGGTTTTTATTTTTATTTTGTGTGATGTAAATTTGCTTTATTTTTTAGTCTCACGGTTATTATATGCAACAATTAGGTGGGCCGAAAAACAACATATACTGTCTGTGGTGGTTTTGTAGCATTCTTGGTTGTCATAAAAAAGGTTTTAGAATTGATAAGGATTTTAGTTTTCAAGGATGAGGTTGAAAGTTCTATCTATAATTTAATGTTTGAATATTATGTTTTAATATTGATTTGTAAATATTTTTAACTTCATATAACTTAAAATTTTATTACTCATTTTTTTCATTGCTATTATATGCTATGATCATTTGTTTATAATTTTTGAATAATAATATTGTTTATAATTTTGTTTCAATTATATAGAAACTAACAATCAATGTTTTGGAAATATCTTAGTCTCAATTATATAAAAACTAACTATCAATGTTTTGGAAATATCTTAGTCTCAATTATATAAAAACTAACTATCAATGTTTTGGAAATATCTTAGTCCGTGCATAGCACGGGTATAAAAGGTGAGTTTTTGGCATAGTTTTGAATATTTATAAATTTTAGGTATCATTGCAATTACTTATATTATCTAATATAAGTGTAAATGATATGACTATCTAAATATTCTAACCGTTTTTCATTAAACGCTTGGCTAAGATATTGAGGCCATGCTGATTAGTTAATACTAATTAATTATGAGAATGAATACTACTAAACGCTTGGCTAAGATATTGAGGCCATGCTAATTAGTTAATACTAATTAATTATGAGAATGAATACTACAACACCATAGCTAATTAATTGTGAGAAAGAATACTAATTATGTGTACTAATATTTGTGTATGACGACCGTTTCATTGTTGAGGCCATGATATGTCAATAACTATATACTCCTACGTTTCATATTATTGTAAATGTAAATGAATTCACGTGATTAAGATTTCTTATTGTGATCAAATTAATTCCAAAATGATTAAATTAATATGCAATTGATTATCAAATTAACCTCCATGTCTTAATTTTATAATTTATCATGTTTTAATTTTATGATCTCTCATGTCCTTTTTTTTGCCTATAAAAAGCATTGAGTTGTGAATGAATTACACACCAACAAAAGCACTTTTTATTCTCTTTCAAGCTATCAACATTTTATTGTACATTTTAGGACCATTGTGTTGTTCAATCTTTGGAGCCCCATCAAGTTCATCGGTGCCTAGCGGATTTAAGATGCAATATACGTTAGGAGGAAGTCGTTTCATCTTCGAGGATAATATGTCAATCTGAGAGCACTAATCGTGATGTAATTTGTCTTGCGGAAATAGGGTTTTTCTCGACTAAACTTAATAGTTCTGTTTATTTTATAATTTTTATTGTAATTTCCATTTCATTCATTTTTTTGTCTTTGATAGCAATAGTTAGAGTACCGCGTGTATATATGGTTTAAGAATTTTATCCCAATATTTCTTACTATAATTCTTGGAGAGGTAGGAACTGTAACATCCTTAACTCGAAATATGCATAATATTTATCTTCATATTTACACAATTTTTTATTTTTGTGTATTTATATTGTCACTAGCGCTATAATTATATTAAGTGGTGTCACAAAAATATATTTGATCACTTATGATGAATTAATAAATTCATGTATTTATAAGTATATATGTATATTTGCAATGAGATAATTAAACCTAGCAAAATCAAGTCGATCAAACTTTTAGTTGTTCAAACAAAATAAAATAGTCTGCTACCAGATTTTGGTTTACTAATAATACTTTGAAATTAGGATTTAGCACTTAATTGTTTTGAAATACAACTAATTTTATGTGAAGAATCTAATTATCTTATCTATAGGTGAGCATGCTGAGTAAAATAAATATATTACATATATTTTTACAAAAAGAAAATTTGCAGTATTGAGAATTGTAAAGTTGCATAAAAAACACAGTATAGATGTTTCATGTTTCAATAAGCCACGTTTAAGAAAGATAAATGCTCCAACATTTAAAAAGTCATAATGTAATAATGTCAATTCAACCCTTTAATATAATGTTATTATTCGAATTTTTTTATGGTCATAATTTTGACATTTTGAATATTATGAGTTATCGATTCATTATTTTGTTAAAAGTATGATTTACATTTTTTTTGTAATTATATGAAGGATTGTTTTAAACATATTTTTCAAAACTGTCAACGCTTGATATATTCTCTTCATCTTTGTCCAAATAATTGTGTTTGTCTTGATTCCATTTTGAATATGTTTAATTTTATGTCTTTAGGTGTAAAATGAATTGAGGAGTATCTAATTATTAAATTGTTATTATATATTATATTTTTAAATCTTATATAGTTATATTGTTTCTCATTTTAGTTAACCAATTAATTTAAAATTATATGATGAAAAAATATCCGTCGTGCATCGCACGTGGGTTAACACTAGTTAGAATATAAAGCAGAGAGTTGGGTACTTGCGTTTGTAAATAATTAAGAATATCCACCTTCGCAAATTAGAATTAATACAGTTGTGTAAGTCTTTAATATTTAATTATTAGAAAATTAGAATAATTACATTATTTATTAATTTGAAAAAAAAATCGAATTAGATGCCTGAAAATCCAAAATTCTCATACCCAATCCCAATTCGAAACCCAAAAAATCAAGTTTTGGGTATCCAATTACCCGACTTTTTCGGATTTGGTTATCAAGTATCCGATATTCATTTTGACAGGTCTACTACTGTTTATGATGAATATAAAAATCAGTTTAAATAATTTTTTTAATAGAATCTTGTAAACATCTCCGAAATTTCCAGATATTTAACCTCATTTAATTCAATAAATATCAGACATACATGTTTTTGATTCAAAGATCTTCTGAAGCTCGTCGATGGATTGAGGCTCCTCCCAAAGGAAAAAGACCAGTGACTACAAAAAAACACGCCAATTACCAAGGTGTTTATCGTCCATACAAGATCCATGAGCATTTACCAAGGGATTTGAGGTTAGTAATATTTCCGACATCATTCCCGACTCATTTATGACAGAGTTGGCAATTTATTTTATCAATCGGAGGATGCCACGGGTAAAGTTATTATTTTTTTAATAATTATTACGTACTACTCCACCTGTCACAAAAAACAATCTCATTTTGTAATTTTCGGATTTTTAAAAAAATAGTCTCATTTCTTTAAATATATTATTTTTCACTTATACTTTTCTCACTTTATCTCGTCTCTCTCATATTTTATCTACTTTTTCTCTCTATATCTCTTACTTGACCTACTTTTTCTCATCTTTTTTTTTATTTTACCAATTTTCTAATTAAAATCCATGTTGTCCACAAATAAGATTATTTTTGTAGACGGGTGAAGTAATTAATTATATTAACTCTTATTTTAATATTAGTATTTATGAAGGATCGCAATTTGTTGAACAACTTTCCAAATATTATTTAAAAGTTTCACAGATTACAATTAATAAATATAGGAGTATCAAATCTTCATATACGAATTTCATTGTTCTCAATAATTTATGTATATGATTTGAAAGCCAAAATACATTAACCTTGTTTCCCCCTCGGTTCCCTTTCCATTCCGATTTGATCCCTTTATAACACCCAACTTTCAAAAATAAATTTAAATGCGGAGTATTTCCTAACCCATCCTTGATCCTTTTCATATCAACATTCCCATATTTTTCTACAAAATTCCTAAATACCAACACGTATTCTAAAAAGATATGTATGACATTCAATTCTATATATATCTCTTATTTCCATATTAGTATTATTCTTTAATAGATTATAATTAATGAAGATAGAATCAAATCTTCATGTACAAATTTCATTATTAAAGATTACAATATCTTTGACTTTTTCTCTCAATAATTTGTGTATATTATTTGAAAGCCAAAATACATAAACCTAAACGCATATTCAATGTTTTTCGTTAATCTGTAATATATAACGAATAAACCTTTGGAAATTGAAGATAAAAAATATTTCCTTCAATAATAGGAGTATTTCCTAAATACTGGGAAAGGGCTCACAAAAACCAAGTTTACCCACTAATTCAGCCCAAAATACTCAAAATGAGCCCAAATATAAAGCGTATTATTTTCCACATCACTATCAAAAATTGGGAGAAGAAATTATATACCACCAACTAATTCCAAAAAAAAAATTACTCCCCCTTTCCCAAAAAAAATTGAGTCAATTAATTATGTGCACTCGTTTTGAAAAAATCGTAATAAATAGTTAAAGTGGATAAATAGTAAAGTAAATTTGAAAATAATATAGAGAAGATTCTTATCTACGTTATTTACAATAGTCTGCCGAGAGAATACAAAGATATCAAACGAGAATACAAAGATATCAAACGTTCTTATGACGTCTAGGGACTATAACCCTAGCTTATACTTATATAAAATATAAGTCCCTTTATTTTTTATTCAGTCCATCATCAAATAGAAAATTTTATATGGTATCTACCCTTATTTCCATAACGAATAAATACACTTTTAGCCCAAACTTAATCTTTATTGGACACTTTAATTGGACAATCATACACATTAAATTAGACATATTGGAAGCTCAAATTTTGTAACAATCTCTCATGACACCAAATAAATGTGTAGGGAACGCTCAAATATGCTATGCATGATTTGCAAGCCAATGGAAACACCATAATTGAGTAGAATTATAATTTGTGCTACATGTGCATTTTGACAACTTAACCAAACAATGCAAAAGCTCTTCAAGATAAGCATATAATAGCAAGTGGAAGAGTTTAATACTGTATTTGGTTAAATTGAAGTAGTTTTACCAAAACAAACTCAACAACAGAAACTCCATACGGCTATGTATTATTGAGAGCCCTTCCTTCATCATAACATGAAATCCTGATTGATGGACTTTGTGCTAAAACCATTTCTCCACTAGCTTTGGATGCATTGATGTATCATCTTTTTGCTGAACAAAACCTCTAGCAATTATACGTGATCAAACACTACTAACAAATGCTACTTCAAGATCAGAAACCAGAAGCCTTGAGCCAGCCAGGAGACCAACATATTAGTCCATCATAAAAATTGATAACTCGCATTACTTAAACTTGCATCTAGTCAAACACAAGACATTAAGTATGGAATGGCACCATCCTATCGCATTCCACCCACCGCTGAAGCTCTTCAACACTCAAAAGAGTAATGATTCTTAATCAACACAATGAACCAAACTCTGCAACACCAAAGAAAATCAATATAGTACCAACTAATTTTAAATCATATTTTTCCTATCTGAAATAGTAACAAGATAAAACTAGTTCCATTTCAATAAAAAAAACTCAAACCTGGGATTCAACGGAGGGATCAGGTGATGCTGCCTTTCTGTTGTTATTTGCTTCCGTTGAGATTGCCGCGCCGCCGCCAAACCAAACACTCCGCCGTGGTAGGTGGTCACAGTTGCCTTTGCCAATGGGCCGAGCTTATAGGTTTGGTGAAAACAAGCTTTTTTCTGTACACTAAGCCCGAATTAGAGTTCGTAGTCTGGCCCTATTAACATAAAAAAGGCCCATTTAACAAAAATTGGCCTTTTTAAAACAGCTCTATAAATATGCGAATTTTTTCTTAATTTCTTTTCTACCAAAACTATCCAAAACCCTAGTTCTACCACACGATGGTTAGCATCTTCTCGCTCATTTCTCTGCAAATTTTTCGATTTTTAGTTGAAATTGATTTAATTTGCCATTGCTTAAGCTTAATTTTGAGCTGAAATTGGTTGATTTTGACAGCCTCAAGGAGATTACATCGAGCTGCACAGGAAGAGGAATGGCTACCGCCATGACCACTTCGAGCGCAAGCGCAAGAAGGAGGCTCGTGAAGTTCACAAGCGCTCTAAAATCGCGCAAAACGTTAGCATCTCTTTTCTTGCTTTCATATTTGTGTTGATTTAATTTAGTTTTGGAGAAATTTGAAATTTATTTTCGTTTGCTTTTTTTTGGTGAATGAACAGACATTGGGTATTAAGGGTAAGATGTTTGCAAAGAAGCGGTATGCTGAGAAAGCGCTATTGAAGAAAACGTAAGCTTTTTGGCAGTTTTATTAGTATGTTTTTATCTCCTCATATTGTTATTTTCCTCAATTTGGTATGATGAATTGATGATATAGTGAAATCAATAGGTTTGCATTGTGTTGCTGGTTTTGAATTTAGCATTCATTCTTTTCCTTTTGGTTCCCGTTTCTTTTTGTGTTTAAATAAAACCTAACTTTGATACCTTTAGATTTACATTCATTTATGCTAAATATGCATTCAGCATTTTGTGTTGTGATAATATGCACTCACTGTTTTTTGTATATTACAGGTTGGCTATGCACGAGGAGTCATCAACTAGGCGCAAGGTTGACGATAATGTCCGTGAAGGAGCTCTACCTGCATACCTTCTTGACCGTGATGAGACCACAAGAGCGAAGGTTCTTAGCAATACTGTCAAGCAAAAGCAGAAAGAGAAGGCAGGAAAATGGGATGTTCCTCTTCCAAAGGTAATTCACACAACTAGCTTTTTTTTTCTTTCTTTCTAGTTTACCTCTCTGATGGTAACTTTCGAGATGTCTTACAACATAATATGATATGACTGTAAATCTTATTCATTACATATTGACTAAAACACATATATGTATGTTGCTGTTGTTTTGTCTACCTGAGTATTCATAGAATTTATTCCATAATTTGATTCATCATTTTTATTATGAAACTGGCACCTCTTTACGGAACGATCACTGGGATGCAATGTAAAATGTGAGGTTTCTTCTTGACCACCCTTCATACCTCAGAAAAGTTGTCATAACCTATTTTTTGTGGATAAGAACTTTTTGGAAGCCAACTACGAAGACTATTTTTCAATAAATTTTTGTTTGGTACTTCTTGGTTATATATTCTAGTAGTTTTTTTTTAATCATTGATACATATTCCAACACTTCCTATCTTATGTTTCATTCATACTATAATTGAGCTATATTTGATGATCAACCTTATCTGCTGCCTTTGTAGGTTAGACCTGTTGCTGAAGATGAGATGTTTAGGGTAATCAGATCTGGTAAAAGGAAAAGTAAGTTTCCTTTTTGAGATGTCCTTTTTTTGTCATGCAGTTGGTATTCCTATATTATCCTAATGATAATTATGCTCATGGTATTTTGAACTTGGTTTATGTGTTGCAGCCAAGCAATGGAAGAGGATGATCACAAAGGCCACATTTGTAGGACCAAGTTTCACAAGGAAACCTCCGAAGTATGAGCGTTTCATTCGCCCATCTGGTCTACGTTTTACAAAAGCACATGTAACACACCCTGAACTAAAGTGCACTTTCAATTTGGAAATCATTGGTGTAAAGAAAAATCCAAATGGCCCCATGTATACTTCTCTTGGTGTTATGACTAGGGGAACCATTATCGAGGTAATCTTTCGTTTCAATAACTCGTATAACTCCTCATCTGCCAAACTTCATGTGAAATTGCTTTTCATCTATAATCTAGGTCAATTGTAGCGAACTTGGACTCGTCACGCCTGCTGGGAAAGTTGTGTGGGGTATGTCTGCTCACGTCACTATGCTATTGTTTTGTTTAAGTTTATTTAAAGCCAAGCTGGTATATGATTCTTACTCTTTGCTGTATGGTGGATGCAGGAAAATACGCCCAAGTTACCAATAATCCTGAAAACGATGGTTGCATCAATGCTGTTTTGCTTGTATAATGGGCATGTGTTTACCAATCTACATTCCTTGTTTGTTGCAGTTAGCTCGTTAAAATGATCAATATAACTTATAATAAGTATTACTTGAAGAGTTATTTACTCATTTTGTTGTTTTGAAAAAATAAAAATAAAATTTATGTTTCTATTTTGAATGAAATAGAAGAAATGGTCGAACTCTCGGGGAACATCCGAATGATACCGATTGTAATCTCTATCGACGACATGACATTCGTATTGTGAATCATGTTCCTCTCACAACATCGCTATTTTATAATTATTGTGAAATCATTCATGTTCCTTTGAGAACATCTAAACGGTGCTATTTTATAATTTCACCAATGCCAAATGATTAATAAATTAACATCTATTCGTTCCTTATTAATATGCATTTTCTAGTTTCATCTGTGCAATAAATCATAAAAATAAAATCCATTCATTTGAGACATCCAAACACTTTTTTATTTTCTAATTCTATCAATGCAATGATGAGGCATAGAATTCCCATTCATCAATTTCTTCGAGAACCAACGGTTAATGACTCAATTCTAACCGGCTTGCTTTCCTCTGAGCTAAAAAAATGGAAGAAAGTACATATGGGCCGTAAATAGAAAACTCAAGTTAGAGTAGAGAAATGGGCCCATGTAAAATGGCAGCCCATTAGCGGGAACCCAAATATCACTACTAAATCACACACACACACACACACACACAAAAGAGCTACTGAGAGAGAGAGAGAGAGAGAGAGAGAGAGGAAGAAATGTCGTCCAGCGCTGCGCAACCGTTTTGGAGAGCTACCGGAATGACCTACATAACCTACTCCAATCTCTGCGCCACTCTCGTCAGGCAGTGTTTGAAGGAGCCTTACAGATCCGAAGCTTTGTCCCGTGAGAAGGTCCATTTTAACGTTTCCAAATGGGTTGACGGCAAGCCTGAGAAACCAAGTATTTTTTATTCCCCTTTCAATTTTGTTTTTGGATTATTTTGTGATCTGTTTCTTTTTTTTCCCGATCAATTAGGTCTTTGGTTGTGTTTTTCGTTGACGATTGATTCGTCTCAGCTGTTTCGAGGCTATTAGGGTTGAATGTTTGGTTGTTATTGATTCATGCTTTGTATTTATTGGATTTTGATTTTGAGGTTTATGATTTCTGATTGAACTTTCTCAATTGGGATGTCTACAATAAGCTTGGGGTTTGTGTTTTACTGGACCTGAGTTTGAAGCGTAATGTACCTAAAATTTTTAGGATAAATGGTTGGCGATGGTTATTCCCTGTTGTTGAGAAGGGTTAGATAATAGGAATGCTACTCCTACTTGATAGGTGTCTCAAAAAATGGGGTGGGCATTTACTGCGCTGTTGATATTGTTTATATGCGATGTACTTTTCGAACTAAATGCTTTTCGATCATTTGTTTTGTCTTTGGCGGCTTTTAAGCTAGTGTTAAGAAGGACTTGTCCCCTGTTTACCTTCATTGTTCTCGAATCTCCTTTCCTAAGAAAACACTGTTTTTCTATAGTGATTTCATATTGGGCTACTAGTTGCAAATTGTGAAACTGTTTCTTGTTCATTTAGGAAGTTAGGATGACCATTTTTGGGACATATCCACTCTGACTGAGCGAGCTGTTTATTGGAACATCATTTATCGTTGTTGTTCCAGCTATTATCCGCTACACTTCTTCACCATCTCTGGCATCTTAGCTCAATTGGAGAGCCAGACATATATCTCAATTGTTTCTTAGCTAACTATCACTGTTAGTAATTTATAGAGTCACCTTAAAACTAGGCCTATAAGTCCCTGTTAAATTCAGAATAACCTGCTGTTTCCTTGAACATTAACCTTTTAAGCACTGTTTGTGTTGAGAAAATATATTGCTTCCATGTTCAATGTATTCTGTCACCTCAATTTCCAACGAAGGAGCAACTCACTAACAAATATTTAGGGGCTTACTTATTTTTGTGTAAGTTCCGCTTATTCCTGTAATCCTGTTAGAAAATAAATCATGGGATGAGGCCTAGCTTGAAACAAACATTTAGGTGCTTGCTTATTTTTGTCTAAGTTTCCTGGACTGTTTATCCAGCTATGGTGGATTTATCTTTCAGGACGGTAATGATCTCTGGATCACTGTGGTTTTAATGTTTTATGTAGGATCGCTGGTTTTGTAGATTAATACCACAATCTGATGTAAGACCAAATGAAGAGACATTTTTATACATTGTCATTAGATTAATTCCACAATCAGATATAAGACCAAATAAAGAGACATTTTATCCATTGTCATTAGATTAATTATTAATACCACAATCAGATGAAAGACGAATATGTGAACTTTAGAGTTTGTACCAGAATAGTGTGAACACAATATATTACAAGCGACTATGGTCTCTTAGATTGTACGTGAGAGATTTGGTTATCTTTTTAATCAGGTGTTTTTATCTTTGATGTAAGAAATTCTAATAAGGAGCTGTACATGTTATGCTATCTTGCTGCTTTTATAGCGCACACTACTATTTTTTTTTTCTCAATTACTATTTTCAACCAATAATAAGAAAAATGCACTATTTTCTGATTGGAGTTTTTCATTGCTTTTCAGCCATCCGCACCGACACTCCTGAATGAGGATGACACCAGCATAAAGCTAAGGTCCTTTTTCGTATTCGTTTTATTGTGATACAAACTATTCTGGTGTAGTAATTCCCTCACAAACTTCACCTGTCTTGTGAGCTGAGTCCTATCCAAATGGACTGATAATAATGTGAATGTTTTGACATCTTTTTGCTGTGCTATTGCCAATCATTTTGCCAGAGCTCTCATATTGAAAAGCACTAGTTTATTGCAATTATTGTTGGACAGATTGGTTGGCTTTCTCCACGGCCAGCTATTCCAGTTTGCTTTCAGTAATTTGTCTTGATTATCAATTATGTTTGTACACATCTTTCTTCAATAAAGTTTACTTTAAGAATGCACCAAAATGAATCTTCATACTGTCAAGACTGCTAAGGTAGAGTTTGGTAAAGGTGAAAATGACCAAACTTTTAAGTTAGTTTTATATTACGATGTTGAAGTTTTGTCCGATTATTTATCAAATGTATTTATTAAATTTATGACAAATCCAAAGTAAGTAGTAGTACATTATTTACCATAATGGCAAATCCAAAGTACTAGTGCATTATTTACCATATGTTTATTATATATTCATGTTGAACCCAAAGTACACTTTTGATAAAGAGGGAGCATAATTTTTCCCTTGATAATGTATTGAAATTTCAGCTCACTAATTTTAAAGACATTTTTAATGAAAGGGTTCACCAAAAATTTCCTATTTTCCATGTAAGTAAGATCATACAATTCGCAATATGACAATTATATATACCCGATAAAAATGTAGAAAAAATATCTAGGTATATAAAAGATTTAAATAAAGATGAATAGGATAAGCTACAATTATTTCATTTGTGGGGAGATACGTTATGTATCTTGAGAAAGTTTGAAATTGGGTATTAATTTATCACCAAAAATGGATCAATAATGATCCCAATTTTGATTAAAAAAAATATCGGTATTTTAATCCAAACAAAAGTAGGAGTGGTTTCTTTGGCAGTCCACCAAAACATTCCGTCAACCAAAACCAACTCAGCAAAACCTCCCGTTTTTATCTTTAATGGCTGATTCAATCCCTAATCTCATCTATACTGTATCCATCTCTTGATTTCTCACCAGTTTCGGATCGGAGCTGCCCTAGCTTAGTGTTTGGAGCAGCAGCTGCGGGATCTGAGCCGCCGAATTGCGGGTGAATCTGTTTTTGCTCAGCTTAGTTTACCCGATTGGTTTTGGTTCATTTAATTCGTTCCCGGGGAAGTCTATTTAGCAATGGCTTCGGCGAAATCGACTCGGTCAAGAGCGGCGCACACGGGAGCTTCAGTGAAGGGAAATGTCAAAGACGGAGTGGTGAAATTTGAGGAAAATTTGAAAGTTTTCAGGTCTGATAACTTCGATGCCGATGGCTTTGTGCAGTCCAGGTGTCATTCGCTCAGCGAAAAGGTATGTGAGGAATTTTTGCTGTGATTGGGGAAACGGAGAACTTCTGTTTTGGATTTTAATTTGGTTGGGGAAAAATGCGCGAAAGAATATATGATTGCAACTTGTTTGACAATAATTGGTTAATGATTAAGGAATACTTTTTCCTATTTATAGGTGTTTTTTCCCTTGATAAAATAGTATAGTAGTATAAGGATTAGTTTCACATTTCTCCGTGATGATCATAGAATAAGTTTTCTCAGATCATGTTCTTATAATCTGAAAATTTGGTATAGATAGCTCAATGAAGTTGGTACTATGAGAAACATAATATTCCACATTGATTTTTTCTTGCCTTTGTTTTGATGTAGAGAAACAAGTTGGGATTTAGCAAACATACCAACAAATAGGAATGATTTTATTCAATATTGTGTTTATGGGGGGTTGATGTTACAACTTTTGAGTTGTTGGCTCTTACTAAAAATAGGTATTGAGAACGAGCAATTGTGGTGGGCAGAGAAGAGAATCTGATTTCAGTAGAACCGTAAAAGAGAAAAGATCTGATGATTTGGAATGATGCATTCATTAATCACATTCACTGCATTATGCTTCGTATACCATTTTTATTTTATCGATTATATCTCCTTTGCATACCATATGAATTAAGTGAACATCCTCCCCACCTCACTTACTACCTCAGTCCATTTTATGTAAAGTGGCCTAAAGTAGCAAATCCAACTGGGAAATGTCTTATCATCTCCTCCAGTAGGAGGACATTTGAGGGGTGGGGGCGTGTTTTGAATTTGATTTTAGTCTTCATTAGGAAATGGGAGCTTGTGCTCAATATAACAGTTTGAACAATTTTGCAGGAAATTAGGCAATTATGCTCAAATCTTGTTGATCTGAAAAGAGCTTCTGCTGAAGAAATGCGCCGAAGTGTTTTCGCGAATTATACTGCTTTTATTCGGTGAGTTCTTTGTGGTTATGTCAGGGTTGTTGTAACAATGTCATCACTCTGCCCTTAGGCCCGCTATTGTATAGACTTCAACTGGAATGCAGAAAGGCATTCAAAGACCTAAGATGTGGAGCTACCTCTTTGTTTGAGTTGCATTTAGATATTATTATGCTACTGAAAATCAAAATGCTGTCCAAGTGCTCAATAGCTGCTGCGTGTTCATATTGACCAAATATCTGCCAACCTTCTCTTTAATGACCTGAACGATAGAGAACTCCTTGAGATCCTCTCCTCTATTCTTCTTAATTGGGACACTTTGCTATTATCATATGTTTTTGGCGTGCATCCAGCATATTTTACCGTAAACTAGATCTATTTAGTTATTACAGTCTGCTGTAATGCAACTTACTAATGGAATAGATTTCGTCTTACTTTCTATTAAAACTGCAGTACGTCCAAAGAGATATCAGACTTAGAGGGTGAACTTTCATCAATGAGAAACTTGCTGTCCACTCAGGCAACACTGATTCATAATCTAGCTGAGGGAGTTCATATTGAATCTTCATCTGACAATGTTCCTGAGGGTTCAGTGTCAACTGGTTTGTCCAACGACGAAGTAGGAGAACCTTCTGAGTTAGAGAAATGGTCAACAGAATTTCCTGATTTTCTTGATGTATTGTTAGCCGAAAGAAGGATTGACGAAGCTTTAGTCAGCCTTGATGAAGGTGAGCGTATTGTGGCTGAAGCAAAAGAAAAGAAAACTCTGTCTCCCTTCATGCTTTTGTCACTTCAGACTTCTATAACTGAACGCAGACAAAGGTTAGCTGATCAGCTTGCTGAAGCTGCCTGCCAACCTTCCACGCGGGGTTCTGAGCTTCGTGCATCAATATCTGCTCTTAAAAAGCTAGGTGATGGTCCACGTGCTCATAGTTTACTCCTTAATGCTCATTATCAGAGGTATCAATACAACATGCAAAGTCTCCGCCCATCAAACACATCTTATGGTGGAGCATATACAGCAGCTCTTTCACAGCTTGTATTCTCTGCCATTTCTCAAGCAGCAAGTGATTCCAAGGCTATTTTTGGCAAGGAAACAGCTTATACATCTGAGCTTGTCATGTGGGCAACAAAACAGACAGAAGCATATGCACTTCTAGTCAAAAGACATGCACTAGCTTCATCAGCAGCTGCTGGAGGATTGAGATCTGCTGCAGAATGCGTTCAAATAGCATTAGGGCACTGTTCCTTACTTGAAGCTCGTGGACTTGCTCTTTGTCCTGTTCTTATAAAGCTTTTCAGACACAGCGTTGAGCAAGCTCTGGATGCTAATTTGAAGCGAATTGAAGAGAGTACAGCTGCGTTAGCCGCTGCTGATGATTGGGAGCTCACATATCCTCCTGGCGCTGTGCGTTTGTCTGGAAGAACGACTATAGCTGTTTCTGGTAGCGCATTGGCACATCAGCACAAGCTTTCAAGTAGTGCTCATCGTTTCAATACAATGGTTCAGGTAAATTTTATTATGTTCTGAAGTTTGAGCAGAGTATGACGAATATCTTGTACTGATTCCTGATTCACAGGCTTGACTGAATAACATTTTCAAATTGTTACCTTTATCACCAGGAAATACATCACCCTCAAAAAAGTATTCCTAGGAACTGGCAGTTTATAAAACATCAGACGATCTTCTGTTGTGATAAACTTTTATCAGTATGATTTATTGACCATCGTTCCACTTTTTTTTTCTGATTTTTAAACTCTTAAGGGTGTGCTAACTACTTAACATACTATTTCTTATGCACTCAATACTTTTGCCAACACATTATCTACAATAGCTCTCTTCTGTAAGATATTCTTTGTAGATGGTGCTAACCTCGATCCTGATTATGGTGTTTATGGTTGCTTGTGCAGGACTTCTTTGAAGATGTAGGGCCCCTATTGAGCATGCAGTTAGGGACAAGAACGCTGGATGGCTTGTTCCAGGTTTTCAACTCTTATGTAAGTATGCTCATAAAAGCTCTACCCGCTTCAATGGATGAGGAGGCAGATTTTGAGGGTTCGGGAAATAAAATTGTTCGAATGGCTGAAACCGAAGTACAACAAATAGCATTGCTTGCCAATGCATCCTTACTTGCTGAGGAGCTTTTGCCTCGTGCAGCAATGAAGCTAGCCCCATTAAGTCAGGCTAATTACAAGGACGATGCTCGTAGAAGGCCCATGGACCGCCAAAATCGTAATCCTGAGCAAAGGGAATGGAGGAGGCGCCTTGTGAGTTCTGTTGATAGATTGAAAGATAGTTTCTGCCGCCAACATGCTCTAGACCTCATTTTCACGGAAGAAGGTGATAGCTATCTGACTGCGGAGACATACATAAGTATGAGTGGGAACGCTGATGAAATTGAGTGGTTCCCTACTCCAGTGTTTCAGGTATACTTATATATTTAATTTGATCAGTTGGCTTCCCTATCTCTATAAACTGTTTGCATATTGGTGTTAATTTTTGGACAAAATATGGTGTACAATCTATTGACATCCATCCTTCCATCGCTAAATTTTGAAAAGCTGTACATTCATTTATTGTATTCTATATTCTATGCTTCCAGGATCTTTATGCCAAGTTGAATAGAATGGCTAGTATAGCAGCAGATATGTTCGTAGGCCGGGAGAGATTTGCCACACTGTTGTTAATGAGGCTCACAGAGACTGTCATTTTATGGCTTTCAGAAGATCAAACATTTTGGGATGACATCGAGGAAGGATCTAGGCCATTGGGTGATCTTGGTCTACAACAGGTTTGGAAAACTGATATCCGCTCTGTGATTGCCCCTATTTTCCATTCCCCTTGTCTGTGTATTCATAATCTTAATTCTTGCAGTTCTATCTGGATATGAAATTTGTCATGTGTTTCGCCTCGCAAGGCCGCTACTTGTCCAGGAACTTGCACCGTGTAGTGAATGATATTATAAATAAAGCAATTGCTGCATTTTCTTCAACAGGCATGGATCCATATAGGTAATTTTCCATAATTAATTTTCCCATGTTCAGATTTCATTGAGCTTATTGTCATTATTTATATTGTTTGTTTGAAATAATTTAATGAACATCTCTGATAAATTGATAATGTCATGGATGGAAAAGAGACTGTCACTACAAAAAGCTGAACTAGAATTCCGTGGGATAAGCTTATAGAGATCTCCACAATAAATAATGGCATTTTTGCTGGGAGTATCCTTGCATATATCACCCTGGTTTCTTATTGATGAGTAAACATTAGTTTTGGGCTTACATGTCGGAGTGACGAATTGTTTGCTACATGACCAACAACCTAACTCCCGGCGACCCCAGCAAAAGAGATATACAGCTATCAGACAGATAAATAAAAATAATACTATTGGCTAATTCATCATTTACTTTGACGGATTGATTAATTATGAACTTGTGAGCGGTGTTTTTCCTTTTGCAGTGTACTTCCAGAAGATGACTGGTTCAATGAAGTTTGTCAAGACGCGATAGAGAAGCTGAGTGGTCAACCGAAGAACACCAACGTAGAGCGCGACCTCAACAGTCCAACCGCTTCTGTTTCAGCTCAATCTATCTCATCCATGAGATCTCATGGAAGTTCCTGAGGCAAAATTGTTACAGAATCTGTACATTAGACTGCAGACTCACGGTTTGTGACGGGTAAAATGCCTTTATAGTATTTGCTTGTTCCATATTTTTTTCTTTACCCCTTTTAATGGCCAAAGCAGTAGATTTGTAGCCATAAATATGATTTCTTGGAAGGCTAGAAATTCTTTATTGTTTCTCAGCAGAGGAGCATTTTGAGTGTGTATATGTTGATAAGGTGTTAGTACAGAACCTAAATTTGCATAGTTTGTTTGTGTTATATGTTACAAGCTTTTCTTGTAATGTTACCAATCCAAAATTTGCAAGAACTCTCTCTCTCTCTCTCTCTCTCGTGTTGAAATTGACACTTAAGCAACTAGCACTACTAGAACAAATGGTTGATTGGCCAGCAATCAACTTGAAAATGTCTTGTACTCCTATATAAGTAATTTTTATTTATATTGACTTCTAATGTGTTTTTGTTTATTTTTTATGAACTAGAAGATTAATTGCTTAAGTAACAATAGGATAAAGATATGTTGATAATAGCTATGTGGCGAAGGGCTAATGCATGCCTAAAACAATAACAAGAATATAAAATGGCAAATTCATGTTGACATTAACCATTATTCGCCGACTTCTGCTAAAATAATTCCAGTATTGAACTAATATTCCAGTTTAAGAATTTTCATGGAAATTACTTGTGGTTATATGCAAGAATAGGTCAAGAGATATCATCCAAACTCCAAAGTAACATAGGATATACGCTACTCCAGAGAAAAATTCTTATACTATAATTTGGTCGGTTAATACATGGACGATATAACATTTAAATATTTTACAATTACTATCTAATTAAATGTCAATCACAATTTGCTATATTAATAATATCTCTAATTTAATAAATAATTTGTTTTTTACTTGAAGAAAAAGGAGTAGGATGTTTGCTTATCCATAAAGCTTTCATCGTTTTAATGTACTTAGATAAGGAAATTAATAGTGGGGCACAAACTATATATCAACTTGAATAATGAATTTAATAGGGGGACAAACTATATATCGACTTGAATAATGAATTAATAGTGGGACACAAATATAGTTAGTAATACTAAAAGTATTTTGAAATGCACTCCAAGATAGTATTAGCCAATTAATGTCACAATAAAAAAATTATAACTATATTTAAAAGTCACCAAATTCATGCTGACTAAATCAAACACATATAATGCATACACACTAAATCCCCTTTCTAGACTTGAAGTAGTTCTATTATAAACATTCATGGTCTTTCAATATTACCAATCTTAGATTCTGCATAGTATTACTATTATACAATTATGCTGCTTATTTCAAGACTCACATTCTTGACTTTTCTTCTTCATCTTCTCTTTCATTTCACGAATGGATTCAACACCACTGCTGCTGCAAAGGCTGATGTGGGAATCATTCTTGATCTGCAGACACCTCTTGGAAAGATGTACAAAACTTGCATTTCTATGGCCATCGAAGATTTCTACTCCAAAAACACTTACAAAACGATGATCGTGCCTCATTTCAAAGACTCAAACAGTGATATCGTCTCTGCAGCTTCTACAGGTATGCATGTATCACTTCGATATCCTCTTTCAGGGAGTGTTTAGCAGTATAATGAAATTGAAATTGTTTGAATAAGAATTTCGTGGAGCATTTTATGTTTTGTGCAATAGTACTATTTGGTGAATAAAGTGGAGAAAGAATAAGCAGGTGATCTAATAAGCTGTAGAGAGTGGTATTTTTACTTTAAAGTGGTAATACATCCTAACAAGGAAATCGAGTCACTAATTTGACGAAACTCTGGAAGTATAAAGTTGTACTTATAATTTGAAACTAAAAGATATTGACTTCTAATTAATTGAATATATTTATTTATATTATGTTACTTTTGTGTGATTTTGAATTGTCTATGAGAGTGTGTATATATGTTGAATAGTATGTGTATAGAGTTTTTTTTAATTGTGCATAAATGTCACTATTGCATGTGTATAAGTATTGAGTGTTTATGAGGTGGAATTATTTTAAATTTCAGATGTTAATTTTAGCTATGAGATTCAAACTTTAAATTGATAGGATTTGGATGAAGAATTCAATTTTGGTAAGATTTGAAGTTTCGTTGCAGCTATAGATCTGCTGAAAAACAGTGAAGTAATAGCGATTTTTGGGCCACAAAGATCCATTCAAGCAGATTTTGTAATAGATATTGGTGACAAAGTGAATGTCCCAATAATCTCACCAGCAACCAGTCCATCTCTATCCCCTCATGAATCCCCTTTCTTCATCAGATCTTCATGGTCCTCTGCTTCTCAAGCCAAAGCAGTTGCCGCAATCGTCAACCACTTTGGTTGGAGGGAAGTCGTCTTAGTCTACGAAGACACCAACTACGGGAGTGGCCTCTTGCCATTTCTAGCAGAGGATTTGCTCGAGAGCAACGCTCTTGTCTCAAACATGACACTAATCTCCCCTTCCGCTGACAACGACGCCATTCTCGAAAGACTGTTCGAGCTGAAGAAGATGCAGACGAGGGTGTTTGTCGTCCACATGCTCCCACCTGTGGCGTCGCGTTTCTTCAAGATGGCACGGAGAGCCGGGATGATGGAGGAGGGGTACGCTTGGATCATCGCGGACGCGCTCACTAGCTTGTTGGACTCGGTGGATTCCGAGACTATTGAGGCCATGCAAGGCGTGGTTGGCGTGAAGGCCTGTTCCCCGCGGTCCAGTGAAGTTCACAACTTCACTGGGCGATGGAGGAAGAGGTTTCGTCAGGAGAATATGGAGCTTGAAACTTCAGAACTGAACGTTTTTGGTTTGTGGGCTTATGACACCATAGTTGCTCTAGCAGAATCCGTGGAGCGCGTAGGTGTGGATGCATCTCCGAGATTCAATAAAACGGGCGTTGGTAGAGGTAATTTGACAGATTTGGAAGCAATAGGGACTTCAAATAGTGGTCCAAAACTTGCTCATTTGCTCAAAAACTTCACCTCAAAAGGGTTGAGTGGGGATTTCATGATCAAGAATGGTGAATTGCAGCCTTCTGTGTTTGAGATCATGAATGTGATAGGCAATGGAGCAAACAGTGTGGGATTCTGGAAGAAAAATCATGGGATTTCCAAGAGACTGAAGAAGGGAGATGATAATGATGATCCGAAGCAGAGGCTAGGAGCTGTGGTGTGGCCGGGGCAGACGAGCGAGGCGCCACGAGGGTGGGGAGTGGCAGCTGCGAATGCGAGGAAGCTGAGGATCGGAGTGCCTACGAAATGCAGAACTAGCCAGCTTTTGGATGTTTCAATAGATGAAGAAACAGGCAAAGTTAATGCAAGTGGTTTCTGCATTGATGTGTTTGAAGAGGCCATGATATCACTGCCTTATCCAGTTCAATTTGAATACATAGCTTTCAAAAATGCTGATCAAAATAGCACTTTTTATAACTATGATAGCCTCATTCAACAACTAGCCCTCAAGGTAAATTCACAACTCTCATTTGGCTAATGAAATTTGAGCAACCCAATCCAATTAAATGTATCTTGCAGAAGCTTGATGGCGTGGTTGCAGACGTAACGATGTCAGCTAAGCGATCAAAGCAAGCAGACATCACCATTCCCTACATAGAATCTGGGATCTCAACAGTTGTGCCAATAAAGGAAAGCAAGGAGAGTAGTTGGGATTTCATGGAGCCTCTGTCAGGCCAGCTATGGCTCACAACCGGAGCATTCTTCGTCTTCACTGGCTTTGTTGTGTGGGTCCTCGAGCATCGCTTCAACGAAGAGTTCCAAGGCCCCCTTCATCAGCAAGTAGGGATGATCTTATGGTTTGCCTTCTCCACACTAACCTTCTCACAGAGTAAGTCCTAAACCCCTCTTTGTCTGTGCTATTGAAAATTAATCTATGAATAATACTAGTTCGCGTAGCACGTAAAGGGAGTTATTCATGTTCAACCAAGTTTTAATAATACGATTGTCACAGTTACAGAAGCACGGAGAACATGTAAAATTTGGAAGTGTGAATACTTTTTGATATATGGCAGAGGAGAAAGTGAAGAGCAACCTGTCAAGATTCGTGGTGATCGTATGGCTGTTTGCTGTGCTGGTTCTAACAGCGAGCTACACTGCAAACTTGACATCACTGCGGACAGTGAAGCAGCTAGATGACACCACAGACTTTCGGGACATAACAATGAAAGGAGAATCAGTTGGTTTCAAAGAAGGGTCATTTGTGAGGGCAGCATTGGATGCAACTCAACCAGACGAATCAAAGTTCAAAGTCCTCACCTCCTTTCAAGAGTATGATGAAGCACTCTCTTTAGGCACCACAAGAGGAGGAGTTGCTGCAATTGTTGATAACTTGCCTTCCATCAAGCTCTTCCTCAATGATTATTGCCACAAATACACCATGACTGGCTCAATCCATAGGAATTCTGGCTTTGGATTTGTAAGTTTTTTAAACTTAAGAGTACGTAAATACTAACTTTACTACTAATTTTGCATTAAAAATCGCATCGCATTGCAGCCGTTTCAGAAGAATTCTCCGCTGGCCCCGGATGTCTCAAGAGCAATCTTGGAGATGAAAGAGAATGGAAAAATGGATCAGATTTCAAGAAAATGGTTCGGTGGAGGAGGCTGCGGCTCAAGCAATGCGACAGCAGCCGACTCGAAAAGGCTAACAGTAAACAACTTCAAGGGGCTGTTCTTGATCACTGGGCTATCTTCATTCTCAGCTCTAGCCATATTCTTGTTCATATTTTTCTACAAGAATCGCCTTGTTTGGGGCTCTCACACCTCTCTCAAGCACAAACTTGCTCAACTTTTTGATCGTAGGGCCAAGCAATCAGAGAAGAGTAAGGCCATGAGCTGCATGTGTTGTGGAGAAGTCAAGTGGTCAACAATAGAGCTTGTGGTGACAAGACCCTAATTTACTATAACTACAATTTTAACTGTAGAGTTGATATTTTTTAATAATTTTGTTTGTGTAATTATTTTAATTGTATAATATGGTTTTGCATCAAATTTTCAAACAACATATGAGCAAGAATTGGTCAGAGCTTTCAGCAAAAAAAATTGCACCACGACTAAGTCGTCAGTTATTTTGATTTTAAAACAAGTTAAATTTTTTTTATTGACTTCTAAGGTCTCTTTGTTGTTTTTTTTATTAACTAGTAGTAGTAGTAGTAATTGCTTAAGGAACACTAACAATATGGAGAAGGGAAGCAATAACATCGTGGCCGTGGGATTGACGGGGCTGCTGAGCGTGCAGGTGCAGTGGCAGCTGGTCGTGATATCGGCGGCGATCGTGCTCGCCGCTCTCAAATACACCATCGTTGCTGCTCTGCTCGTCTTCATCCTCATCACGCTTCTCTGATTTTTATTTTTATTTGGTTTTGCACAGATTGTTTCGGATTGTGATGTATTTTAACGAAATGAATGAACTCTGGGATGAGATTTATCAGATTCTAACTTTTTCTTAAGAGAATACTGAGAAACTGTTGCAGTTTTTAGTTGGATTTAAATGATGCTCTTATATTTTTTCTGTTTTTGGATACGTAATGAATTTGAATTTAAAAGATAGTGAGCCCAAAAACTCAAACTAAGACCTCTGGCCTAAATCATTAGAGTGTCCATGATAGTTTGCTCAAGTACAAGATCAAGTCACAAATTCTTGTTTATAGCTATAAAAACTTGTCCACAACCATAAAAAACCTATCCCGTCAAATAATGGACATCCACAAATCACATTATTTTATCAATTGTTGGTATATTTTAATTTAATTAGAATAAAAATTATCAAACTATAATAATTAGAAAAAAATGCATAATTTAATAAAATAAAAAATAAAACCAATTTTTGAAAGTAGAATAGAGAAATTTAGAAGAGTGGAGATTGTTATGGTGCGAAAATAATGAGAGGAATGAGTATATTTATCGAAAAAAATATGAAAATTCAAAAAAAATAAAAAAAAAAATTCATTTCCGGCGCCCCTCCATGCGCCATGTCCACGCCGAGTAATCCCCCCCGGGCCACGGCCCTCCGTTTCCACCCTATAGGGCACCGCGGCCCAGCCGTGAGGACACCGCTGCGCCCTATTTTCATTACACATCACATTAATCGAACACCCTTTACTATTTGTAGTTTTGTTTAGATCCAAGAAGCTTAGTTTACATTAATCTAATGTACTTGTTTCGACTAACGAGTATAACCCAAAAGAAGCTCAATAGACTTTGAAGATTGAGATATGAGATTCAACATTTAATACAAGGAAAATAAAATTTTGGCTCCCATTGTTTTAGTATTAATATAAAGATCAACAGAATTCCTCCTCAGTCTGTGAATCTAATCTTCTTTGGAGCAGCCTGCACACAGCCCACCTGCAAATCACATAATAACCAAAACCATTAGTGAAACGAAAATCGATCGTCTTTGTCTGCCCTTCTATGAGAAACTATTCCCTATCAATTTCATATAGCAAAGTTTAACGACGTGACAAGGTTATGACAAATAAATCACTACGAGAATATAAGGACGGGCTTTCAAACCAACAGATCGAAACTAGGGGGAAAAGATAAGAGATCACAAAATCTTACCATTTCTGGGCACTCATAATCAATACCAGCTGCCTCAATGCGCTTTCTTCTCTTTTGGTCCCGTTTCAGCACGCCAGTAACTAATTTCTGCTGCTGCTCTAGGGTCCGTTCCTATGAATCATATTTGATAGAGAAGGAAGTATTAGAACGAGAGAAATCAAAATACGAGAATTCCAGAGTCTTGTGTGTTATTCACCTTGTCATGGTGCTTCCTCTCAATGAGAACCCTGTCCACTGGCTTGTAAGAGCGGCCCACGCCTTTCCATCTGAAAAATATTTCTGGTTAGAAAGGCGCACTAAAAGAACTCTAAGGGCACCATTCAAATCCTCCAACGACCAAAATATTGATTTCAAAACAGAATATTTGAAGAAGCTAGATTGATGGTCAGTCAAAGAATGTACTCACAATCTTGGATGAACTTTCTCAGGAGGAACAATGCTAACTTGGAGGAGGTGCTCGTACATTAGATAGTTATGCATACATTCTTCAACAACTTTGGCAACCTGCATCGGCCAGAATATTCGTTTGTAAGAAAGGGGAACAGAGCATGCAAAGGAAGATATGATATTATATTATATAGAACTGTTGATGTGATATTTTAGAGTTCTTAATCAATGTATAAAGATTATCAAGTTCAATTATTTTAACTCTAATAATACTACACTACTGCAAGAATACAGTATCGTAGTAGTATTTCAAGTGTCGATCCACAGGGAGGCGAGATTGCTTACACTTAATATGACTACACAAAGTATAAAAAGATTTTGTTTTAATTTTGAGATGGTTAACTAACTTAAGCTACTGAAATGAGATTTTTGACACGAGAAAGACAGGTCACTCCAAGTTGCTCACTAAGCTTGCGTTGTTTTACACCATTTACAACGAAACATACGACGGGATTATAATTATCAACCTAATCGCGTGCACTGAACATGTCTACGACGTATAGTTCACAGTCAGCTGAACACTTGTTCCATGAACCAACTTTCAACGACATTTAATTCCTGCGGAAGCGCGGGAATAAATGTCGTCTACTATAATCACTTACCTAATCCACTATCAATTTATCCCCTGAACAGTTCTAAATCGAAAGCATACCAACAAACGATCAATCCTAAGCTATGTTAAAGAGACAATAGTTAAGATTTAACAACACTACATCATTAGCCAAAAACGTAGCATTTTAATTATCAAACACATTGTTGGTATCAAACATACGATTCAAGGTGTTAAAACAAATACACAAGCCTAGATTACAACTCGGAGCAACAAAGAGAGCCTAGCCTATACACATGGTAGAATGTAGAAATAAAACCATAGGTGTGATGCTCTCGTCGAGTGGAGTCGGGATTCGGGAATGGATGATCGGAATAATGGCCGGAATGCCTTCCTTCTCTTCTTCCTCTCCTCCTTTCTCTCCCTCTGTCTTTTTCTCTGTCTCGTTCCCCCCCTCCAATTCATTTTCCCAGCCTTTTTAATCCTTCAACCGCTGGGTCAACTGCAAAATCGCAGTTACGCGACTAAAACGCCCGACCGGGCGAATTCAAAGGAGGTAATCGCCCGACCGGGCGAAAGGCTACTGCATGGCCTCGCGGGAAACGCCCGACCGGGCGTTTAGTTGAAATCAGAACGCCCGACCGGGCGAACTTTCTGGACTCCGCATGCACAATATGGAAACGCCCGACCGGGCGTTTAGCGACATCAAAACGCCCGACCGGGCGAACTCTCTGGAATCTCAGCTATGCATTTCCGACGAACTTCCAGCTTCTAACACCCGAAACTACACTCAAAGCACGACTTGGTGAGTTATAATTAACATGAAATCCGGGGTAAAGAATAGGAAATAAGCTTCGCATCAAATACCCCCAAACTTAAGCTCTTGCTCGCCCCGAGCAAGGTACATTTTTTAGCACAAAAACTCAACGCAAGTCTACCCCGCAGAGAAATTTTCATCACAAAGAATCATGTAGGGACGTGAGTGACAAAATCTAAACCCCCAACATTTCCAATCGAGATTTCCCACTCTCAAGAACAATCACTCATCCCCCTAGAACGTCAAGTTAAGGTGCACTTCAAAATAAGTCCAAGCATGCGATCAAACAACTCAAACCATCATCATTGACTCATTAAGCAATACTAACCACATAGACTCACAGATTTCAAATCGAACCTCTTTAACTCTACCAAGTTCTTTACACAACATCCACAAGCATCAACGATTAGGTCCAAGGTCTTATTTCAAGGTTGTAATGGGGCTAGGGACGAGGTAGGATAAGTATGGATAGTGAGCTCAAAGGCTACACATTTGAGTGCCAAAATCTTCACTCCTACAACTTCCTTCCAAAGATTAACCAACGAAAAAAAATACAACCAAACCCACACTCCCCCAAACTTGAGATCTATTCCCGACGAGATTACACAAACAAACATAGAAGCTCTATCTTTATTTCATCAACTTATTTCTCTTTTTTTTTTTTGTTTTTGTAAAGACCTCGACTTTTGTGAATTTGGAGGCCGTCTTTTTCTTTTTCTTGTTTTTTTTTTTCTTAGAACTTCATTCTTTTCACCTTCTATCAAGTCTAGAAATGTCTACTCTTTACAATTCACCACCCACACTCAAACTCAAACCACAAAGCTCAACTTGTATTTAGCACCCAAATAGTAGCAAGGTCTATCGATGAGGCTAAAATTAGGCTTATTTCAGTGGCTAAGTGTTTGGCTAAGTGTTTACACAAAGAATAAGAAATTAAGCTCAAGGTGGCTTCTAGGGGATCATTTGATGGACTAGGCATGTGATCATTTGGCCATGGAGTTCATCCTAGTGCCTTGTCCTCCCATATCGTTAACACAAACGAACGCAAGCACTTCACTCGATAAAGCAAATCAATCCAAAATAATTTCCACAAGTCATGCGATTTTCATACTCTCCTCAACTTAAGAAATCGGATGTAATCACAACATGCTCTTTCAAATAAATTCATGCACCCATTCCATTCATCCTAAGCTTCAAAGATCAAGTAAGATCAAGTAAGATTTCCTAACCAGAAAGCCGAAGATAAAGCATGCACCCGTCAACTACATAGATTCAAAACATCTTTATCACGCAAAACACCCAAAAAACATACATCACAAATCATTCATAACCCCCCCAAACTTGAATGCATCATTGTCCTCAATGCATGCAAAGAAGACAAATAAAGTAAAGGGAAAGGAAACTCCCCCAAACTTGGCATGACGTCCATAGTGCATTCGGGTGGGAGGGTGGGTGTAAAAATCCTTTGCAGGTGTGCTTCCTCCTAAGCTCCAATCCTAACTCCCAGTTGCTCCTACAAAAAAAACAAAAACTACAAAAAGAAACACTCAATTCAAAATAAATGTTGGAGGAAAGAATTGAGCAAACAAAACCTCCAACATATGAAATCAAAAATAAAAACAAAAAAACTTGGGTTGCCTCCCAATCAGCGCCTTTGTTTATAGTCGTTGGCTCGACCTTCTTCATCCTTGTCTACCTCTATCCAAGCTCCCATAGGCGCTTCTCCGCCTTCTCTTGCTCGATCACCAGCTCTTCACCATCTACTCGAAACACCACCGTGTTTGTCTTGGTCTTAATCACAACATCCCCGGTCGCTAAGAATGGCCTACCAAAGAGGATAGGCATGTCCTTGTCCTCTTCCATCTCTAGGACAATAAAGTCGACCGGGAGTACAAACTTGTCCACCTTCACCAAGACATCCTTGATGATCCCTAGTGGCTTCACAATTGAGTGATCCGCCAATTGTAGCTCAATATCGATTGACTCAATCCTCGCTTGTAGACCGATTGACCTCGCCGTCTTCAGAGCCATCAATGATATTCCCGAGCCTTGATCAAGTAGGCACTTTGGGAACTTTTTATCTCCCATCTCACATGGGATCACACAACTCCCAGGGTCTCGTCTCTTCGCAGGTATCTTCCCCTTCACCAATTGTGAGCAAAATGCGCTCAATCTCACCACACCATCCTCTTGTATCTTCTCCTTTTTTGCGATAAGGTCCTTAAAAAACTTGGAGAATTTAGGAAAGTGTAGGAACAAATCCACTAAGGACACATCTACTCTGACTTTCCTAATGATACTCATCATCCAATCGAGTCCTTTCTCTTGAGTTATTTTCTTTGTCTTCTTCTTCTCGATTGGGAAAGGAGGCGGGGGGATAAAATCTGGAAAATTAAATGGACACTTCGGGTCCATTGCCGGACTTAGCGGGATCTTTTTGCGGATATCCTTCTCTACTCGAATTTTTCCACTTGAATCGGATTCTTCACCATACTTCTTGCTGCCAGATGCAGCCTGAACTTGACCATGTTGGGCACCCTGCACCAACTTGGGACCTCCCTTACATGCCTCGTCCGCCCGTGCGTGCGAGGAATGCAAGCCTAACATCTCATCCGCCCCCGCGTGTGAGATGCCGGAAGTACCTTGGCCGTCAATTAATGGTGTCGAACCTAACTCGCGACCACTTCTTAGCTTAACTGCCTTGCACTGCTCATAGCCCTTAGGATTAGGCACCGTATTGCTTGGGATGGTATTCGGGATTCTTGTATGTGATGATGTAGCTAGCTGCCCGATTTGAGTCTCGAGGTTCCTCATTGTAGCTTCCATCTGACCAAACTTTTCCACCGTCTTCTCTTTGAAATTCTCATTCTCCCTTTGACTCTTAGTCATAAACGAGAGAATCTGTCCCAATTGATCCTCGACTGATGGCTTCTTCTCATAACCCGGGGGTTGAGTGTTTGTCCTCCATTGGTTCCCCGAGTTGTTGCTAGGACCACTTTGATTCCAGTTCGATTGCTGAGGCCTCCAATTCTGCTGATTGCTGTATTGGTTGCCTTGGTTAAACCCTTGGCAATTGTTGCCAATGTAGTTCACATCCTCGATTGGTGGTCCTTGAAGACTAGAACATTGATCAGTATGATGCCCTCCTTGACACAATCCACATCTCATCACTGCCACTGCTTTGGGTTGAGGAGTCAGTTGCAGCGATTTCACTGCCTTTGTCATCGATGACATCTGGGTGCTTATATCTGCCAATTGAGCTTCAATTGCAGATACTCTCTCTGCATCCTTTGTAGCACCGAATGTGTCTCCTCCTTTCTCCGCTGCTCTCCTTGGGTTGTGCCAGTTCCGTTGATTGTTAGCCAACCTTTGGAATAAGGCTCTCACCTCCTCATGCGTTAAGTCATCCAGGTTTCCATTAGAGCCTGCAGTAACTAGTCCCGTGCCTTCATTGTTGAGTCCCTTGTAGAATTTCAAAAGGTCATGCCCCGGAGCTAGACCATGGCTCGGGCATTTCCTTATCAGGTCTGTGAATCTCTTCCAAGCTTCTGCAAAGGACTCATCATACTTTTGATGGAAAGAAGTGATCTCTTCTCTCAATTTCTCGATCTTCATCGGGGAATTATATTCTAAGAGGAACAACGTCTTCAACTCTTGGAATGTTTCAATGTTGTAGCCCGGTATAGAGTCATACCAAGCTCTTGCTTTCTCCCTCAGAGAGAATGGGAATAAGACCCTCTTGATCAGATTGTGTTCCACATTCGGGGGTCTGTGAGAGTTCGTCAACTCGTAGAAGGCATTGAGGTGGCTCATCGGGTCTTCATCATCCCGTCCATGGAAAAGATTCCCCCCATTCACCAAACTAATGTAGTGAGGTGGAATGTTGATGTTGTTGTTCGCATAAGCAAACTCTCCGGGGTACTCAATTCCCGATCTAAGAGTGTCGCCAAACCTCACAACGGGTGGTGGGACAGCGTTGTTGTTATTATTGTCGGCCATCGACTCAGCTTCCAGATCACTGTCACTATTCTCAAACAATGGGTTATCTCTGATTGGACTCGGCGAATCCTGTTGAATTTCAAACCCGGCTGAACTTCCTGACCCTTTCCTTCTTTGATAACAGAGTAATCCGAAAGGCGGTGTACCCTGAGATCTCGTGTGCATTCACGACTTTCTTTTTTTTTTTTATTTTATCTACACAACAGAAAATACACCAAGCACAAGCACAATATATTTCCTAATTACCGAAAGCGAGACCTCTCGACAACTTCGGGGTAAGTACTATAAAAAGTGTGTGCTTAAGTGAAAAAACTAAACTACCTAGAAACTAAACTAAGAGTTAGCTAAAAATTACCTAAAATAATACACTCCTTCGTCTTCAAGTCCGGACGTGGTAGATGGCTATCACACCGTAGAACACGAACAATGTACCTAAAAAACTCAAAAAGAAAAATCAAACAAAACGAAATAAAAACTAAAACACTTAAGCATAAACAAGCTATTGCCTCCCCGGCAACGGCGCCAAAACTTGATGTGATATTTTAGAGTTCTTAATCAATGTATAAAGATTATCAAGTTCAATTATTTTAACTCTAATAATACTACACTACTGCAAGAATACAGTATCGTAGTAGTATTTCAAGTGTCGATCCACAGGGAGGCGAGATTGCTTACACTTAATATGACTACACAAAGTATAAAAAGATTTTGTTTTAATTTTGAGATGGTTAACTAACTTAAGCTACTGAAATGAGATTTTTGACACGAGAAAGACAGGTCACTCCAAGTTGCTCACTAAGCTTGCGTTGTTTTACACCATTTACAACGAAACATACGACGGGATTATAATTATCAACCTAATCGCGTGCACTGAACATGTCTACGACGTATAGTTCACAGTCAGCTGAACACTTGTTCCATGAACCAACTTTCAACGACATTTAATTCCTGCGGAAGCGCGGGAATAAATGTCGTCTACTATAATCACTTACCTAATCCACTATCAATTTATCCCCTGAACAGTTCTAAATCGAAAGCATACCAACAAACGATCAATCCTAAGCTATGTTAAAGAGACAATAGTTAAGATTTAACAACACTACATCATTAGCCAAAAACGTAGCATTTTAATTATCAAACACATTGTTGGTATCAAACATACGATTCAAGGTGTTAAAACAAATACACAAGCCTAGATTACAACTCGGAGCAACAAAGAGAGCCTAGCCTATACACATGGTAGAATGTAGAAATAAAACCATAGGTGTGATGCTCTCGTCGAGTGGAGTCGGGATTCGGGAATGGATGATCGGAATAATGGCCGGAATGCCTTCCTTCTCTTCTTCCTCTCCTCCTTTCTCTCCCTCTGTCTTTTTCTCTGTCTCGTTCCCCCCCTCCAATTCATTTTCCCAGCCTTTTTAATCCTTCAACCGCTGGATCAACTGCAAAATCGCAGTTACGCGACTAAAACGCCCGACCGGGCGAATTCAAAGGAGGTAATCGCCCGACCGGGCGAAAGGCTACTGCATGGCCTCGCGGGAAACGCCCGACCGGGCGTTTAGTTGAAATCAGAACGCCCGACCGGGCGAACTTTCTGGACTCCGCATGCACAATATGGAAACGCCCGACCGGGCGTTTAGCGACATCAAAACGCCCGACCGGGCGAACTCTCTGGAATCTCAGCTATGCATTTCCGACGAACTTTCAGCTTCTAACACCCGAAACTACACTCAAAGCACGACTTGGTGAGTTATAATTAACATGAAATCCGGGGTAAAGAATAGGAAATAAGCTTCGCATCAACTGTACTACCTCAGGAGACATAAACTCGATGAATCCAAAATGCTTCAATTTCCCCGTCTGTTAAAAAGAAAAAATGAAACAAAATACATAAATGGAGCAACTGAAAGAAGATCTAGAGTAACTTTTCATTTTGAACAGTACAATATAATCAACTTCATAATGCACATGATTTGACAGAGGAATAAAAAAATGCTTGATCTCACAAATACAGACATGCAATACTTTCAGAATATTGTTCTCATATTGACAGCCAGAAAACTTGAATCCTATTAACTGTCAAGACATACATAGTTAATAGAAGTTGATCACTGGTATACCGTGCTTCAAGTTTATGTGAGGAAACAACTGAACTTGCAAGCATAATACTCAACTAACAATTACCTAAAGCAATGATGCAACAAAATCAAAAGACAGTGTACATCCACATCTACTATCAGGACAATGTAGGCTTACAATCTACATAAAGCAAGCACGAGTAACCAAAGTTATGCATAAAACCCCAAATTATTGAGGCCGTAAAAAAGCGGGAGAACTAGTTTAAGCAAGGTACCCAAGTGTTTGTCTTAACGTCTTACAAATTGATTATAGTTGAAACAACAATCACTTTTTTTCGAATAGTTACATACCAACTTCCACACTGTCTACCGACCTCACAGTAGTATAGATATCTCATATTGCATACAGTAATTATCTTAACGCCAATACAGGGAAACTAAAGCATCAAGTGTAGCTTACAACACAAGTGGTAAGCAAAGCACACAAGTCCCATAATAGAGGACAAAGACGGTTGCACGAACATACTACTTAGATAACAACAGAACAAGTCTACAGACGTAGTAACGAGCTCAATCTACTCTCACATATGATCATCTGAATCCAATTTCAATACAACAACATAACCTATACAACAACCAATCAATCAAACTTCCCCAATCCAAAAGCATATTTGCAATTCAAAAACAAACAAAAAAGTAACTAACCTTCCTATTCCTAGCAATCCTGAGTTACCGAACTGCTGAAAGAAAGCTGCAAAAGTCGATTTCACCGAGTTAAACAAACACAGTATATTCAAGCGAATGTAATTATAGAATAAGCAAAACAAACCTTCCATCTCAGTTTCATAAAATCCGTGTGGAATTCTTCCAATATACAAAACGGTTGCTTTGTTCTCTTTATTCTCGGTCTTCGGAATACTCTTCGCCGGACCGCCCTCCAAAGGCTATATTTCCCAAATACAAGCAAAATAGTTAATTCCATAAGAAGCGACAAAAAATTGCAATCAGCATTGCAGAAAACTTACACCGTGAACGATTGAATGAAGAAGGAGCGCGATTGAATGAAGAAGAAGGAGCGAAGCGCTGCGAATTTTAGGATGGCAGAGTTTAGATTTTTTTTATTTAAGCATATGATATTGGTTTAATGGGCTAATGGGCTTGTCATATTTATTAATTTAATGATCGGGCCAATGGGTAATTAAATTCGACCTAGTTGGGCTTGAAAAATACTGTCATTGAAAAGAATATTAAAATAATGTTATATTATCAGAATTTTAGAATTTATAAGAAAAAACATTTTTTATATAAAATTTCGAGAACATTATATAAAATGTTTTTAGATGAGCATTAAGATTGGTTTGTGATGGAGGATGACTAAGATTATTGTGCTGTTGTGCTCTTATGTGAAAGCGAAGATTGATTTGTGATCTTGTGATGATCAATACAGATTAAATTCATACAAATACTGTTTTTGCAATGCCCATTATAAATTGAAGAATAATTCCTCACGGTTCATCGTATCAATCAAATAATATACTTTTTGTTTCCCCATCAAATGCAGAGCTATCCAGCTTGTGAATGCTTCAATAGATGAAGAAACAGGCAAAGTTAATGCAAGTGGTTTATCCAATCATGCAACAATAGCTAGCTCTCGATTTAACACTAAAAGCATGCAACAATGATACAAGCAAACTATATATTTACAAATATGCAACCATATGTAAGTAGTGATTATTTATCCGTTTGACAGAACAACCTTATTATACTACAAACTATAAAGGAGGGAACTATTTAGAGGTTCGTACAACAATCTGCTACACAAATCCATATCACAACACAAAAGTGCTTTGTGATTTTAAGCAATGAATGTATCAAAATATGAAGTTGGCAGTGGTTTGAAGAATTTACAATTGATCCAGCTTCTTTTCAA